>NC_141148.1:88425251-88728947 GCF_053477565.2 Lygodium microphyllum | reverse complement strand
GACCCTGTGCAATAGCGTGTTTTAAGTTGCTTAAGCTGACACAAATAACTATATAAATAAGCAATCACCTCACAGAAAAATGTAGGTTGATAGTATGATTTTCCTAAAGAAAGCAAGGCTGATAATTTACATCTTTTTCTCCCTCCATAGCCTCATTTAAAGCTTGTCTTTCTACCAGCATCATCGGGATTTGTTGCTTAATTCTCATGTTCATTCCCTCATAAAAATCACGAATTTCATGATATAGTGGCTGACATTCCCCAGTGTCCATGATGGAAGAATTCAAGCACTCCAAGCATAACTTTCGTCCATCTCCCAAGGAAATGTATTGAGCATCCTTTGACTGTAAGCCACAACACCAGTATTACTAGCTCATCTATGAATAGAACAGATAATGCTCTAGACAACAAATTCACTCCACAAACTTAGAAACTCTTTTACTGACCTCAACTCGTTCACAGCTACAGCAACGAGGAGTGCTGTCCATTTCATGTGATGGACAGTACTTCTGTTGCCAAAAAGGATGTGCTCTGTATTCTATTAGGCCTCCATGATTTGTGGGAATCTGTGCATAGAAATATTCATTTCTAAATCATTACCCGTTCCACTCTGTAGTTTAGGCATGACCACGTAACTTGAAAAGGACACATAACAGAATGCAAAAGCTCTAGATACTCTTACAAATTCCTTACAAACATCGCATCGAGGGTGGAACAACTCTTTGTAGCAAGCTTTGTGGTAAGGATTGTTGCCGGACATTGAGAACTGTGATTGAACACTGTGAGCAGCTGTTTGGCTTGCTTTGCATAAACACTACTTACAGTTCTGTGAATTTTCCAAATTCCTGAGCATACCTCATAGTCAGAAATTGGTGTATCACAAGCATGGCAACGAAAACATTGAGGATGCCAGACAGATCCCATGCAGCTCAAAAACCGTCCATATCCTATTTCTCTCTTGCAACCTTCACAAGTTCTGCAGTACATCTCTTATTCAAAACATTACAGTGTAGTCGACAAATTCTAGACAAAGGTTTAACATTCATTGGCCTGTCTTTGACACTTTGAGATGACCATTCCCTGGGTCTAATTTTGTGAAATGAAATAAAAGGAGACACCAGGGAAAAAAAGATCTGTTGAAAAGTTCTAAAAATCATACTTTATGTAAACATTTTAGCCACCAACCTTCTCCCTGAAGAAACATGGCGAATAGGTATTGAAGTAGAACGTGAGGACTGTTCATGTAAATCCATGCTTTCTTGCAATGCTCTTGCTAGCTCCTCATCTGTATCAACCTCACTGTTACCATGGCCTGAAACAATTAACAATTAGATTTGAGACAGTATGTCAACTTTATATGATTCATTTTCGGACTCTACTAAATGAAGAGATGCATAGGCTCCAATTCTCAGAATCGAAAAGAAAAATTTCCAAAAGTGCAATGCAAGTTTCAAAGAGGCTTACATATATTCATTTGCTTTTTCATAACTGCAATTCAATTAACACTGAGGCCTGAACTAGTTAAAAGAATTTCTGAGATAACTCTTCAAAAAAGCTGGAACCCATCTGAAATCTGAAAGTGTCCATGCAGTCAGTTATTTAAGTTTAAGGACAATAGTAGATTCTGGAAACAAATCCATTGATCTCAACTATCCCATAGAATCTACTGGTGAAAAATATGCATAGATCAATGAACCTATTTGTGATTGGACTGAAGTTGCCAGAATTCAAGGCAAGTTTGAATGCAGCACTCCTTACAAAGGGAAAGAATAGTAGTTGATATATATGTGCAACTTCTTAAAACTGTAAATTTTCTGTGATAATGATAGCAAACCCACCATCCATTGCAGTTCAGCTTTACGGTATTGGTCTATGAGCACAAAGTCTGGATTCTACTAGATTTAGCATTTGGACCCAGAATGTCTATGGACCACATTCTACTCATACATGTCATTGTGGGCTGCAGAACAATCATTGCCCACCACCCAACTACATGGCCTACTAGGCTGCCCTTACATGCATCAACCTCCAATACACAAATATCAAGCACAAGAGAAGTATTGAAAGCTGTATCATTGCCTTCTTCGTAGTGTGAGAAGGATGGAGCAAAGGAGCCTACCTCTTCATTCACATCTACTCTAGCAATTATGATGGAATTAGTCTTCCTTCACATCCATTATGGACGACTCTCCTTTAGGCCCTAGCTCTTCAAGTTGCAAGACTTACAGGTGTGATTGGCCCTAGGATCTCCATCCTCGAAAGGATACCATCACCATCAGTGATAGGTGTTGGCACCATGTCGATTCTACCCGATCGTCCTTCAAGTTCCGCAGAGGAGGACCATCATGTTCAAAATTTGGGCTTCCATCTCCTCTCAATCTATGGCCTTACCTATCTTGGGCTTCCATCTCCTCTTAATCTATAGGTTCCTACCCATTCATGGTTGTCACATGCGATGGCATCCAATTAGAAATGTCCAATACTGGTACGGTGTGAAGATATGCTAAGTTTGCACAGAGAAAACACAAAATGTACGAACACGGCTGAAACACAATAACTCAAACAGTAACATAATAAATGCAAAATGCAAAATGCAGACACAAACACAAACAAAGAAGAAAACCATTAGATTTACATACATTTTTGGATTCTGATTGGCTAGTTGTTGCAATACTCATGTATTGACATGTGGTTTTTGCTTCATGCTTGGTATCTGGTGAATATTAAGGTTGACCATTGTGGCCACCTCTAGTTGTGAAGCCGAGTGCATGGTAACTACAAAAAGATGACACATTTCAAAAATAGAGTCCCCCACCCTAATACATCAACTAAAATGCAAAGGCAAGCTCCTCCTACCCCCCAACCCTCGGAGTACTATATAAAGAGGAGTAGGGGCATCTCAAAAACAAACAACTCTTACAAAGGCTCCATCCTGCTGAGTGCAACAAACTTACTCACTTTCCCTCTCTCTTCTTCAATCACACAAAAGCCCTATCGAAATCCTCCGAGCTCTTCCTCTCTTCTTCTCCATCACACAGAAGCTTTGCTGAAATCCATCAAGCTTCTCCCTCTCTTCCCCACACAACGCAAAAGCTCTACTGGATTTTGTCGAGTCTATTCTATGGCTCCCAAGAGATATAGGGATGCAGTGCTGGCTCTTGTACAAGAGAAAGGGGTCACTAGTGCTGAAGTTCAACCCATTGCTGAACCACACCCTGAAGTCATCCTAGCCATCTACATATGTAGAACATCTCATACTCAATGTTTGGAGGGGGCTCCAATGCTGATCAAGTGGCGTAGGCAAGCCCAAATCTCAACCTTGGTAGATGGCTTCATGCTAGTCGAAAAAACACCGAGATAAAAATCCACCATGCAAATACATAGACTGGATGGAGGAAGACCTGGCCTTTCCCCAATTGGAAGAGCAAGGAAAGGTCTGCCACCAAGGAAATCAGGATGCACCCATACTCAAACTTGAGAGAGGGCTCCAATGCTGACCAAGTGTCATAGGCATGCCTGAAACTCGATCTCGAGAGATGGCTTCGATGCCAACCAAGAATGCGAAGGGACAACCACCAAAGTGGTAACTCTTCATAAGAGCACCAACTCTGATACCATGTGAAGATATGCTACACAAGCTACCCACCATTCAATCCATCCTTGTCTTGCAAGTTTCAGCCATCAACCCTCTTCCACTAGTTGTCCAACCCCAAGCGACTGCTGCTACATGGTCTACAACTGTTGCCCAACCTCCCACTACTGCCTGTGTTCAACTGCCACATCTTCAAGCAATTACATTGCTGGGTTTACCAGTTCTAGCCCCATAGATTGTTGCATTCTAGTTTCTAGCATGTTGCCCTTCCATTTCCAGCATTGGCTTGATTTGTGTTTGCATCTATAGCACGTAGTTGTTGTGTTTTCAACACTTTTCTTCAACAACCTTTGCTCTGACTGGTGGTTACTGCACTCCGGCATCAACTCTGGTGTACAACACACATTAACACATCCCTCAACTTGCTCCCATGAGAGCCACCGACTATTAGACAGCTTTGCCCCCTGCCCCTTGAGCATCTCATACACTATTTCCTTCATTTACAACATTCATTCATTCACTTCAAAGTTACCTTTTTTCTCCATTGGTGTTTTCTATTATGCAAAAGCATCCTTCAAAATTAGGGTTTTGTGTATGAGATAGAGAAACTCTCTAGGACCACATTGTTGAGCTAAAAATGCATAAGCCTGACTTAAACAATCCCAAAACACACTTGCTTAATGAAGAAAACCTCTTATTTTAAAAAGAAACGCGATTCTAGAGAGTTAGTGGGTCCCATATACAAAACCCTAATTTGGGTGTCCCAAACTTTCTATAAATATGCATGCAATCCACCACTCTCCCTCAATCTCGTTTTTGCTGGTTTCAAGAGCCATAAGACTGCTGCCCACACCCCGTTCGCGGAGGACATCACGGCCAGAGCTTCCACCAACCACCTGCTACCATCTAGCACTTGATTCTGGCCTTCCTCGTACATTTGTTGTTGTTGCCAAGTCCCAGGAGCTATCGCCTACGTTGGTTTTCTGGCTGCCACCGTAACATTCTCTCACCACTGTTTGTTGCGTTTGCACCTAACCGCTATTGTGCAAATTGAAGAAGAGTTTGCTTTCTGTTGGGTAGCTAGACAGCAAAGGTTACTTCACGACTTTTGGCAATGGAATGTGGAAGATACAGAAAGGGTCTATGCTAGTCACTAGAGGTGGTAAAAAGGGGACTCATAATCTCTACTGCAAGGCACTTCCTGGAAAGTTTGTTGCATTTGCTGAAGTGCAGCCACACATGGAGTTATGGCACAAGTGTCTTGGACACATGAGCCAAAAGGGTTTGCAAGCATTTTCTTCACTTGGAAAAGTTGATGTGAAAAACTCAAAGCTTGACTTATTTGATGATTGTGTTCTAGGTAAACATGTAAAGAGTCCATACTCTCATGGAGCCTCTAGAAAGGCTTGTATCTTGGATTTAATCCATTCTGATGTATACACCATGCCAATAAAAACTCGTAATGGTTTCCATTATTTTGTGTCTTTTGTTGATGACCATTCTAGAAAACTATTAGTTTACTTGCTTAAGCAGAAAAGTGAGGCATTGGATGCTTTTAAAAGGTTTTATGCATTCGTTAGTACTCAAAAGGGTTTAAAATTAAAATACATAAGAGCAGATAATGGGGGAGAGTATGTATCTAAAGAATTCGATAAATTTTGTGATACAAATGGAATTAAAAGGGAGCTTACCGCTCCTTATAATCAGTCATCCAATGGTGTGGCTGAGTGAATGAATCGTATGTTATGTGAGAAGATTCGGTGCATGCTGTCCACAATTAATCTCCCGCAATTGTTTTGGGAAGAGGCACTTAAAACCGCGGTACATATATGCAACCGATCTCCACACTGTGCACTTGAAAGTGGCATTCTTGAATAGGTTTGGTCTAGCAAACCTACTTCGGATGACCACTTAAGAGTCTTTAGTTGCATGCTATGTACATGTACCTGTTGATAGCGGAACCAAACTTAACATGAAATCTCATAGAGACATCTTCATGGGTTATGGAGATGAGGGTGAAATGGACTATAGAGTGTGGGTTCCAAGCATAAAAAGGGTGTTAGGCAGCCATGATGTGGTATTTAATGAGTCAAAGCTGCTAAAAAATGTCACATCTAATGACTCAAACAAAAAGAAAGTTAAATTTTAACATGATCAGTCACTTGAACAACCATCAACCACTAAAAATTCAGCTCCTTTTGATGCTAATTACGATAATTAGCATATCATTATTGAGCCACATGAAAATGGGCAGCAAGGGGATGCTGAAAATCAGCTAGAGCACCAAAATCAACATGTTGAGAATGACTTACAGCAGCCTGAAATTGTATTACAACAACCTGAACATGCAATTCAGCAGCCAAACAATGAGGTCATTGACATTCTCTTGGATGTGGATCCATTACCTGATAACACAGATCATTGGGTAAGAAGGTCTACAAGTGTCAGAAGACCTGTACAAAGATTTGGTCCTTCTTTGGACTGCATTTTGCTCACAGATGAAGGTGAGCCTCTTACGTATAAAGCGGCTTTATCATGTGAATTGAAGAAAAAGTAGGAGCTAGCTATGCAAGAAGAAATGAAGCCATTGTATCAAAATGATACTTGGGATTTGGTTACATTGCCCAAGGATAGGAAAGTCATTCCTAACAAATGGGTCTATAAAATCAAATGTGTGGATGCAAACCCAAATACAAAGCCAGACTTGTGGCTAAGGGCTATACATAAAAGGAGGGCATTGATTTTCAGGAAGTGTTTTCTCCTGTTGTCAAAATGACCACTCTTCGAGTGTTATTTGCCATTGTCGCATCTATGGACCTTGAACTTGATCACATGGGTGTTAACATTGCATTCTTGCATGGTGATCTGGAAGAAGAGTTGTACATGAAACAGCCTGAAGGTTTTGTTATACAAGGAAAGGAGCATTTGGTATGTAAGCTTAAGAGAAGCTTGTATGGTTTGAAACAAGCTCCTAGACAATGGTATAAAAAGTTTGATGCCTTCATGCTCTCACGTGGATTTAAACGAAATAGTGCAAATCACTGCTTATATATTACGAAGGCTGATGATGGAAGCCTTATTATACTTGTGCTTTATGTGGATGATATGCTTATTGCTGGTAAGCATAAAAGCCAAATTAATGCATTGAAAAGACAGCTGAATTCAACCTTTTCTATAAAGGATTTGGGTGCAGCTGAACACATTTTGAGCATGTGTGTGACACAAGATAGAGAGGAGCAGCTCTTATTTCTCTCACAAGAAACATACATCAGCAAAGTACTTGATTGTTTTTCTATGGCAAATGCTAAGCCTCTTGGTGTGCCTTTACCACCATATCTTAAGCTTAGCAAGGCAAATTGCCCAAAAGACGATAAGGCAGCCAGCTCTATGAAGGGTGTTTCTTATGCTTCAACTTGTGGCTCACTCGTGTATGCTATGGTTGCCACTAGACCTGACATTGCTCATGCAATGGGAGTTGTGAGCAGGTTTATGTCAAATCCTGGCAAAGCGCATTGGAAAGCAATGAAATGTATCTTACGGTACCTTAAGGGCACACAAAGAAAATGTATTTGCTATGGAACGGGTATGTTAGATTTGCAAGGGTATTGTGATGCAGACATGGCACGTGACTTGGATACTTGCAAGCCTACTAGCGGATACATATTTACATTGATTGGTGGGGCGATTTCTTGGTGCTCTAGACTTCAAAAGATAGTACCACTCTCTACCACTGAGGCTGAATATATTTCAGCCACTGAAGTTTCAAAAGAAGTTGTTTGGCTTGGTCATTTGGTCAAGGATTTTGGGCTACCTACCAAAACACCTGTACATGGATGTGATAGCCAAAGTGATGTATGTCTGGCTAAGAATGCCATGTTTCATGCACGTACCAAACATATTGATATTTGGTATCATTTTATCAAACAGGTTCTGGATGATGGTCTAGTCACACTGACTAAGATCAAATCACAAGATAACCCTACAAATGTTCTCACTAAAAGTCTTGCAAAGGCTCCACATGAGCATTGCATTAGACTTGGGAGGGTCAATTAAAGGTTCACTCAGGACTTTTAAATGGAAGGTTGTTGGGTGTAAAGGCCCTTTACGCTCTCCCATGTATATATTACTTTACACGTGAACTCACCATAGTGGGTGTAAGTGTATCGTACCCTAAGTATAAATACATTATTTTATTCTTTGTGTGTACCACACTGATACACGCCTATCTGTCGACTCTCACACTCACACTCACACTCAACCTCCTGCTGCACCTTGATTGACGTGCTCTCTCTCTCTCTCTCTCTCTCTCTCTCTCTCTCTCTCTCTCTCTCTCTCTCTCTCTCTCTCTCTCTTTGCTTCTGCTTGTACTAGCAATACACACACTCTTAATGACAAGATAAGAAAGCTCACCCCTCGAGCAGATCTCTTGATTTTTGTGGGCTATTTTTCTAAAGTGAAAGCCTATCATTTGTTCGATCCTCACACCAACAAGGTGATCGTTAGGAGAGATGTCATCTTTGATGAGAGGGACATCGTGCAATCCTCTACACTGGACTCTTTGTCTTCACCTTCACTCATAGCATTTGAGATCGTGCCTACGGAGCCAAGTCTATTGCTCGCTCTCCTGACCTTCCTACAGATACTTTAACTCCTCGGCCTCCTTCACGGGACCCATTACCTCGCTGATTCCGACAGACCATGCAAGATTCGGGGATCCTTCTACCGAATCTCCTCGAAGGGCCCTAGAAGGTCTATTCAACTCGCTCCTCATGCTTCATATGCATTGTTGTTTACAATTGATTACATTGCACATTCTGAGTCAGTAGGAAGCTCTCCAGGACCCTCTATGGTGTGAGGCTATGGAAAAGGAATTGGACAGTATTGAATAGAATAAGACTTAAACCCTAGTGGATCGTCCTAGTGACAAGAAGGTCATCGAGACAAAGTGAATCTTTAGGACCAAGCTAAAAGTTGATGGTATTTTAGACAACTACAAGGCTCGCCTTGTAGTGCAAGGTTTCAGCAAAAGCACGGTATTGACTATGAAGAAACCTTCGCACCTACTACTAGGCTGACATCATTTCATTTGTTTGTTGTACTCATCGCTAACCACGGTTGGCCATCAGATGGTGGACATCAAAAGTGCCTTTCTGAATGGTTATTTGGAGAAGGAAGTCTATGTGGAGCAGCCTCCCGGCTTTTCTTCCGTTGACCGGACTGACAAGGTATTTCGCTTACAGAAAACTCTTTATGGGCTGAAGCAAGTGCTGAGGTCTTGGTACCACATGATGGACAAGTTCTTATAAACTCATGGATACCATTGTACCCCTATGATCCAAATCTATACATGCACACCACTAGCACACGAGTCAACTATATCCTACTATATGTTGATGATATACTACTCACGAGCTCAGATTTTGTGGCTCTAGCAGACATTAAGGCACAACTTTGCACTACCTTTGAGATGACACATTTTGCATTATTGTCTTATTTCTTAGGGATGAAGATTGTTAAATCCGAGGTAAGTATATTTTTGTCCTAGCAAAAGTACGCCCTACAGCTGGTGGGACAGTATTGCACTGATCAAACACGGCTAATGGCCACATCTCTAGATCCCACTGCCCATCTACAAAAGGATACCTCAAGTCCGCCTTTTGATGCTCATATCTATCGTTCTATTGTAGGGAAATTACTTTGGTTGATTCATACTAAGCCACATCTTGCATTCTCAGTTAGTTTGCTTAGTAGTTTAATGGACCTAGAATGTCTCACTGGACTGCTTGTCTTCGTGTGTTAAGATATTTAAGGTGTACTTATAATTTTGGACTAACTTATAGTCATGGGTTATGTTTGCAGGGGTACACTGATTCTAACTAGGCAGGAGATCTTGACACTCGATGTTCTCATAGAGGCTACCTCTACATCTTGTGCACAACACTCATCTTTTCAGCCAGTCGTAAGCAAGAGACGGTGGGGGATTTCCATGGCCAAGGCAAAGTGTCGAGCTCTCTTCGATAGCACTACGGAGGCCATCTATCTAAGGACCTTGCTAGCTGCACTTGAATTCCCTTGCGAGTCACCTGCAGTTGTCTACTGCAACAACCAAAGTGGCATTGCCCTTGCAAGCAATCCTATCATCTTTTCTCAAACACGGCACGTGGCGGTTCACTACTATTCACCAAAGAGCAAGTTGAGCTACACACCATCTGCCTAGAGTTTGTGCCGTTAAGCGACAACTTTGCTTATATTTTAACCAAGGCGGTCAACCGGCCAATTCTATAGTATCTACTACCGCGGATTGGCTTGGGTGTACCATCCTCTACTTCTTCAAATTAACGAGAAGAGGGTGTTTCCCTCTTACTTCTCCTTCCAGTTCAAGAGGGAGCGGTTTCCTTCTCTTGATAGTGACAGTGATTATGCTTACAGCTTTTTAGTTTCAAACGTTCATTTATTATGTATTATCTATTATGGACATCTGTAACTTCATCCGCACTATGAGGATGACATGATTGTAAAAGGGTGCTTGGGCAAGTGAATAATTCACCTATGAGGGCACTGTCCAAGTGACATTGTTGCATCACCTTTTGCATGAGCATGAATACTTGCATTCCCCTTTGCATTTCCCCATGCATCGGCATTATGTTCATATAAACATGTATCTATGCGCATTTATCCCTTTATGGTCAGCCTTGGAGTGGTCGACTCAGGATCCACCATAATCCTGGCATTGCACGTGGCAATCTTCAAAGATACTCTTTCCCTGTACTTGCATATTGGCTTTGCTTGTCGTTCTTGATTTCCTCTCTTGCATCTCTCTCCACATACTCTCCATATGGTTGGCACACATACACACACACACACTCTCTCTCTCTCTCTCTCTCTCTCTCTCTCTCTCTCTCTCTCTCATCCCCAGGCACTTATCCTAGTGTGTGGGATTATTTTGCTTATTATATAAAGATAGTGGGGCTATCCATCCTTATATTTCCTTACTTCAGAGCACAATGACTCAATAGAACGAACACTAATTTAAAACCTTCACTTAATGCTAAATATTTTGAACAAATCACACCAAAAGCCCTTTTTAAAAACCCAAATTTTAAAAAAAAAACATCAAAATGTCCATTGCTGATTCCATCCGCCTTTGCACGAATTGGTAGGCCCTTAGGTAGCAGACATGCACCCTTGGTCCGATACCCTCACCCCTCTGGGGTAATTACGTGGGCTTCCTTGGTAAGATAACCATTGCCTCTATAGTCTTGGTAGGTCACTGGACAGTTGACGTGCACCCTTTACCCGATGCCCTGGCTACTTTGGGGTGGGATGCCTTGGGTTTAAAAATATATATGTATATCAAGGGTCTATTTCTCATGGCTGAGTTTTAGGCCTGAGAGAAGATGTTGAGATAAAAATGCATTAGCTTGACTTAAACAGCCCCAAAACACACTCAATTAATGAAAAAAAACCTCTTATTTTAAAAAGAAACGCGATCCTAGAGAGTCACTGTGTTCCAATGCTGCATTTTTGTTTTTTGGCTGCCACCCTGACATTCTCTCACTATTGTCTACTGTGTTTGCACCTAACAACTGTTATGCAAACTTTCTCTCTCCTCAAGTACCTGCGTTTTTTAGTCTTTCTCTCTCATGCGCTGCCATCTGCATTAGATCCAACCTTCCTTGGTTATGCTCGTTTGTGTTTGACACTCGAAGGCTGCCTTTGTTGCGATTCGAGATCCATTCGGAGTATGATACATTGTACAGCTCATAACCTCTACCTTGATCCCACAGATACAAGAGTTTGAGGTTCAAAATTCACTACATAGTGTATTTGCTACATGAGCACTGTATATTCATTATTCATTCACTTTATTATTCAATATATTCACTGTCTCTAAGTTACCCTAACCCTAACTGTGTTTTGAGTTTATCAGCCTGTGCTTTGTCGTACGATTGGTTTCATGCTTTTTGCATTAGAGCATTTCTTCACACACATACCCTTCACTTGGGGCTGTTTTAAAAGCTAATCAATTTGTGATGCATTTTTAGCTTAACATATGGTACTAATCAAATTAATAAAACTTAGACCTACTTCCGACGCTATGTCCGATATAAAAAAAATTTACATATAAGTTAAAAGTCTATACTCAATGTCTAGACTTAAAACACAATGTGAGTCTATGAGTGTGTTAAGTATGAGAGAGAGAGAGAGAGAGAGAGAGAGAGCGAGTTTGTGTGTGTGTGTGTGTGTGTGTGGGGGGGGGGGGGGGGGGGATATGTTGTGTACAAGAGAGTGTATAGTGAGTATGTCATGCGAGAGAGGAGAGAGAAATTAGAATGTGTATAAATAATGAGAGAAAAATGGCTGAATTTATGTGTATGAATAATGAGAGAAAGGTGGCTGCATTGTGTGTGTGTGTGTGATGGCTGAATTATGTGTGTGAGAGAGAGACACAGGGACGTGTGATAAAGAGAGTGGAGAGCTGTTGTGGGAGTCATTTGGGAACACATTTGACCTCATCCAAGTGCAGTTTGACCTGTGCAACAAAATCTAGGTGCATCAGACGAGTATAGATGAGATTGTACTGTTAGAGTGCAGCAATGCGGAAGCGTGGGACCAAGACTGAGAGAGAGAGAACGCAGAGAGAAGAGAGAGAAAGAGACAGTGGAAGATGAAGATCTGCTGTATACAAAGATATGCAGATATGTACACAGGCGTAGTGCGCGGGACTGCGTGTCTCCACCTCGACGATGCAACCTGCTGTTCACCTCGAAGTCCGCTGCAGTCTGCACGATCTTCTGCCTGAAATCTGCGAACAGAGACGGAATCTGCACGAATCTCCAGCCTAAATCTGTGATCAGAAGTGGAGAAGACTGCTGGAAAATCGGCTATAAATAGCCAAAAACCAGGCCCCAATAAATGCAGGTCGGCTGCATTAAATGCAGCCGACTGTCCTGGTACAGGTCGGACTGCCACGTGGCAATCCGACTGGCTGCCGGCGGCCAGGACCTAATCGCTAACACCCCCTCTCAGAGCCTGGACGGGGCAGACGCCTGAGGGATCTGGCATGTCTCCGAAGTAGAGCCTGGGGAAGGGCCTTCGTAAACAAATCTGCAAGATTGTCCTCCGTCTTGCAGTACTCCACAGCAATGGTCTCATCCAAAAGCTTCTCTCTGATGAAGTGGTACTAGATCTCTATGTGCTTCGTCCGGGCATGGAAAACAGGATTTCGTGCCAAGGCAATGCAACTCTCATTGTCGCATTGCAGCAAAGTAGGACGAGTCTGGGGGCAGCCAAGCTCCGCCAACAATCTCCGAAGCCACACAACCTCACATGTGGTGGAAGACACGGCCCGATACTCCGCCTCAATAGACGAAGGGCTACCGTGGGCTGCTTCTTGCTACTCCATGAGATAACCCTGGCACCCAAGGTAAAACAGTAACCTGTTGTAGACCACCTGTGGTCCACATCACCAGCCCAATCCGAGTCGCTCCAACATGCAAGTACAAGATCTAAACCACCTGTGCCTGCTCGATAGTGAATCCCTAAATCAGATGTCCCCCTCAAATACCGAAGTATCCGCTGGGCAGCCTGCCAATGCACCGTCTGAGGTTCACTCATGAACCCTGCCAAGAAACCAACAGCAAAACAAAGATCAACACGAGTGTTGAGGAGCCAAATCAATGATCCAATCAGCTGACGATAGCAGGAAGTATCCGCCATGGGAGAAGCTGAATGTGAAGTGGCCTTCCAGTTCGGATCCATAGGAGTAGAAATGGTCCGACAATCCTCCATCGCAAAAGAAACCAAGAGCTCCAGTACATATCTCTGCTGAGAGATGAAAATCCCCCTCTGAGACTCATAAATCTCATGGCCCAAGAAGAAATGGAGTAGACCCAAATCCGTCATCTCAAACGTCTGATGTAAAGCTGCCTTCGTCTCTTTGACCTTCTGTGCATGATCACCTGTGACAATCAAATCATCAACATACAACACAAAAAGCACACAACCAGCCTCGAAAGTGTGTAAAATAAAGCTGCGGATCGACCTTGGAACGCCGATATCCCAATTGTGACTGAAGGAACGAATCAATCTTCTCGTTCCATGCACGCAGAGCCTGCTTGAGGCCATACAAGGCCTTCTTCAGCCTGGAGACTTGCCCATCTGAAGATCCAAAGCCAGGAGGCTGCTCGACATAGATCTCCTCCTTCAAATCACCATTGAGGAAGGCCGACTTCACATCCAACTGGTAGACAGGCCATCTCCTATGGCCGGCCAAGGCAAGAACAGCTCGAATAGTCGCCATACGAGCAGTGGGGGCAAAAGTATCATGACAATCAATCATTAGGCGCTGTGCAAAACCTTTAGCAACAAGGCGAGCCTTGTGCTTGTCCAAAGAACCATCGCTAAGGTACTTGGTCTTGAAGACCCATTTGACGCCAATCACCTTCTTATTCGGGGGGCGAGGCACGAGATACCAAGTGCCATTCCTCTCAATAGCCTCCAACTCGATTTCCATAGCTTTCTTCCATGGTGCGGACTGTAAAGCCTCCTTCACGGAGGTGGGCTCTCGATCCTGTATAACACGGGTCATCAAACAGTAGTTAGAGCAAACAAGCTCCGTAGAATGTGCCTGGTGCCTTCGTGACCACCGCGGACCATCCTGCGGTCCCCACTCTTCAGGGATCCCCTCGATCGCTGAATCACGGAGTGTGTCACGGGCCCAACAAGGAGGAGGCGAGACCTCTCCTCGTCTCTCTCCATCAGCTGAAGACTCTGGGATATCCACCGGTGGTAACTCCTCGGGGGTGACCGGTGGAATAGTAGACTCTGTATCGGAAACAGAATCGGAATCAAAAGGCGCGGGCTCCAAAGGAATTGTCTCGAGAGCCCAACTCTCCCCTGGATCTCCAAGAACGGGATGCTCCTCAGCCGCTGCTATGGCCGGAACCTCTACGAATCGCACATCTCGACTGGTGTACACATCCCGCTTGACGGGATCATACAAACGATAGAATTGGGACTGAGAGTTGTAGCCAACAAACACCTGACTTCGGAAAGCTGCTTCAAATTTATCACGATGAGTCTTGGAAATGTGAACATAGGTATCACACCCAAAAACCCTAAAATAAGAAACATCGGGCTTAGTCCCAAAGTAAGCCTCAAAAGGTGTCATCCCATCAACGAACGAAGTGGGGGATCGGTTAAGGATGTGGACTGCAGTAGCCACAGCCTCGGCCCACAGAAACTGAGGTGTCTGTCGATGCTCCACCATGGTGCGCACCATCTCGATCACACTTCGGTTCTTCCGTTCAAGAAAGCCATTTTCTTGAGGAGTGTTGGTATTAGCAAACTCCTACTGAATACCTTTATCTACACAGAGTCGAGCAAACTCATTAGAAATAAATTCACCACCCTTGTCGGATCGCAAGGTCTTCAATCGCCGGCCTAATCGGTTCTCCTCAAAGAGAAACCAATCCTTAAAGTGGGAGAAGGCCTCCGACTTCAATGCCAAGAAATAGGCCCAAGTCATCCTGCTGTAGTCATCTACGATCAACATGAAGTACGAGCTTCCTCTCAAGGACTCGTTCCTCATAGGGCCACAAAGATCCATAGATACAAGCTCCATTGATGAAGTAGACCGCCGCGAAGCTTTGTTGGGAATCGCATCCCTATACTGTTTCCCACGAATGCAGGAGACGCATGGCTACTGGCTCACCACTATGTCCGGCAACCCTCAAACAAGCTATCCACGTGACGCCCTCCGAAGATAATCATAGTTGATGTGACCAAACCGAGCATGCCATAGCTCTGACTGTGTCTGAGAGGTAAGAAGAAGAGTAGGGAGGGCGGTAGAAGACGTCAATTTGTAGATGCCGTTGTCCTCATATCTTGATGAGAGAACCTTTCTTGACCCACGATCAAGGACTCGCACCGAATCGCTGTCAAACTCCACCAAAAGTCCAAGGGAACAAATCTTATGAATCGAAAGTAGATGATACCCCAAACATGGCACATGCAAAACCTCTGAGGTATGGATACCAGCACGTCCATCTGGAATAAGCTGCATCTCACCCTGTCCTGCAATAGACACCGAAGAGCTATCTCCAATGAGAATCTACCCACGCGAAGGTCACAACTGGGCAACACCAACTGATGAGGGAGTCATGTGCCGGGAAGCACCACTGTCAACGATCCACTCTTGAGCCTGGGGAGCTATCATCGCAGCATCAGAAGCATTCGGTGTAGAGTCCTCAATGACAGCTAGATGAAGAAACGCAACTGATGAGGGTGCAGCCACCGCTCCAGAATCCTTCGTGTTCTTCCTGTTGGTGTCCTTGTCTTTGTCAGGGCAATCCTTCCTCTAATGGCCAATCTTTCCACAAATATGGCATGTGGATTCTTTGTTCTTGTCCTTCTTTCACTTGTTGTCCTCCTTCTTCTTCTTTTGGTCCTTCTCCTTTTTCTGAGAGGCTTGACCTGTCAAGGCTTCCGACTTGGAAGCATGTTGTCCCTTCAATTGTTCCTCTTGGTCCAAGACCATAGGAACCAACTCTTCCCACCGAAGAGTAGACTCACGCCCCGAAGCAATAAGGGCGGAGTAGAAAGCATCGAATCGTGGCGGCAACTGGGACAAAAGTGTGATCGCCATGTCTTCGCAGAAAATCGGCTTCCCCGCATCCTAAACCTGCATCTGAAGCTGTCTAAGCTTGTTGATGTGCTCCCGCAACGAAGAAGACTTGTTCACAAACAAAGTCCACATCTGCACCTCCAAAGAAACCGCTTCATAAGGGTCATCCGGTTATACATCTGATCAAGCTCCAACCATATCTCCCGAGCCACCGTCAAGTGCTCGATGTGGGCTATCACGGCTGTAGTACAAGACAGAAAAAGAAAAGAACGAATCCGGGCATTCAGTTTGTCCCAGTGAGACTGTGCCTTGGCCAACTCCGCACGAGCATCGGAAGAGAGTTTGGACTTATCTCTCACCGAGGGCCGGTCGATCTCCTCCTGTACAAGCTCTGCCAAATCGTAGGACTCAAGGATAGCCAACATCATGACACGCCAGATGCGGTAATTGTCGCCATCGAGCTTTTGATCTGCGGGAAGAGCTGGTAAGACAGGCACCTTCCGGTCCATAATCGTCTGGAACTCCAAGTCAATCTCTGTAGACATCTTCACCTGTAATTCCTTCACAAACGCAAAAGCAGCCCCCTCTGACTGTGAAAACGCAGCCTGCTAGGGCTCTTTCTTCCGTGTCCCGAACCTTCTTCACCCGCCGGAGGCGATGAAAAAAAAAAACCTGCACTTGAAAGCTGAAAACTCAGCCTTCCTCCTCTTCAGACAGCAACAAACAGCAGCAAATCCACCAACTGGACTCCTTTCCCGCACGCCCACGCTTGCTTTAGCCTTGTTCCGAGGCGCAGCCCTCCCGCTCGCCCTCGAACGCTGAAAACGCAGCCTTGTGTCGCGATGAAAACTCCTCTTCAGGTTGGTTTTTCACTCAGCCAGCCCTTCTACACTGCTCTGATACCATGTCAGAGTGCAGCAATGCGGAAGCGTGGGACCAAGACTAAGAGAGAGAGAACGCAGAGAGGAGAGAGAGAGAGACGGTGGAAGATGAAGATCTGCTGTATAAAGTGTGCTGTATACAAAGATATGCAGATATGTACACGGGCGCAGTGCGCGGGACTGCGTGTCTCCACCTCGATGATGCAACCTGCTGTTCACCTCGAAGTCCGCTGCAGTCTGCACGATCTCCTGCCTGAAATCTGCGAACAGAGACGGAATCTGCACGAATCTCCAGCCTGAATCTGCGATCAGAAGTGGAGAAGACTGCTGGAAAATCGGCTATAAATAGCCAAAAACCAAGCGCCCAATAAATGCAGGTCGGCTGCAAAAACCAGGCGCCCAATAAATGTAGCTCGGCTGCATTAAATGCAGCCGACTGTCCTGGTATAGGTCGGACTGCCATGTGGCAGTCCGACTGGCTGCCGGCGGCCAGGACCTGATCGCTAACATGTACGTGTCAAATAGGACTTGACAGATCGTACAAATCAATCCATTCATCAAACATGGACAATCCTATACCCTCCTTTGGTGGTTCTCTCGGACCTATCTCATTCAAAGGGGGGGTATAGATATCAATGTAGTTGTGGATACCCTCGCCCTTCTATTAGTTTCTAAGGGGGGTTCCCAACATCGTGAGGAGCTTGTGGGATGCACATCTTCACAAGGCCTTTACCTCATGCAACAGCTACTTTTGTTAACATTGTATATACGGGTACATTATTAGTGTGCATTGCATTTTTTTAGTGAGCAGAACATTTCAGCTTGGCCGACCTATATTTGGTCCATTTTGAGGCTGGATGACCCGATTATTACTATGCTTCATTTCTACCTATTTATAGGCCACTTCTCCTCTGTGTCATTGTCTTATACATGCACAATATATCTTGCTGGTGAGAGGGAGACTGAGAGCACTCTGCTGGTTGTTGACAGTGTGTGCCTTTGTAGACACTCTTTTGCATTAGCATATGGATTCTTTTTCCCGAGCTCATTATTTCTAAGTTCGTGTGTTCTTTATCTTTCATTCAATTCTCTATGTATAAAACAGCTTCATGTTTTTTCTTCCGTTGCTCCACATTCATCCAACATGGTACTAGAGCCCAAGTGTCTTGGTTGTGGTGCTGTTGCTCTCCCTGACTTCTATTTCAGGTCTGATCCACCCTGTTTGACTGTGCAAACATTGCATTTTTCTGTTGTTCACATCTGGTTGGCTTGGCCGCGTCATCTACCAGCTGGGCAGCAGTTTCCAGCTGTTGGGCAGCCTGTCTAACCTACTTAAACACTGCTGTACCCTGTGTTTGATTTGCCCAAGCATCGTTTTACTCGGCTGCTGACATTTTCACCAATTTTACAATCATTTTCACTTTTTTGGCAGGCATCAACATTTTTCTTGTCTGCATTTCATTCTTTTTTGCACATTTCAGCCTGATTTAAACCTCGAAGGGAACGTTCACACAGAACAAATGTGAAGGGCATGTAGTGTCAGAAACACGTCAATCGACATGTGTGATCCTTCCTTTGAATATGTTGGATCAAGCTGAAAATGCAAGTTGATGAAGATCAGGTTTGCGGGGGAGGAAAAACAAAATTGAATGATAATAATACTACAAATAATCTGTTGTCAACAAGACAAGAAGCCTGTGCTTTTGTTAATGTCAATTTAATTAATAGCAGTTTGACATGGTTTTTATTGACGTACATATGGTTATAAAATCTGAAAAATCAGTAAAATATCAGTAGTAAATGCCAAAATAGGAGTTGTCCAGGCAAAACACAAGCTGCACAAAAGAAAATGCAGGGTTAGGCAGCAAAAACACAGGCTGAAACAGGCCTCCTGGTGGCTGAAAACTGATGCCCAGCTATAGGAACTGTCACCTAAGTCTGCCCAAATCAGGACAGCTGCAAACGCAAGTTCCTAGACCAGTCTATGTGCGATCAGACCTGAACATAGCAGTCAAACAGATCAACCAGCACCAGAACCAAGAGACAAAAGCTTTGATACCATGTCATAAAAGTGTGGAGCAATGGAAACAAAGAGTCGGTACTGATAGGTCTGTTGTAAACATGATGAACAGAAAAGAACAGCAAGAACACTAAAGAACTCAAAGAGAATAGACTTGGGAAATGGCATCCATATACCAAAACTCAAGAGTAGTACAATGGTACAGGCTGAGGACAGCCAACAGAGTGCAGCAGTCTCCCTCTCTCCAACGGAAGCAATGTGCTTGGATCTAATAAATGAACGAAGAGGAGGGGAGCAGGCTGCATCCTATAAATAGTCAAGAATAATGCAACAATAATGACCAAACCGCCAGCATTTAACATGACCCAAAACTACTAGTCCGGCAACATTTCATGCGCTTGATTCAAAAATGAAATACACTATGAAAAGAGGTCTTGGCACCAAGCATATGTACCTTACTAACACGTGGTGAGCCCAAAATCATTCTTTTGACCCTACCATCCCTCATGACTCTCCAGTGCCACAGAGAGTGTCAATAGGTGGTGGTGTTAGCAATCTAGTTAGCTCATGGTGAGTCTATGCTATGCTAGGCATTACTAAGGTATTTAGGCATTTTTTAGTGGTTAGTATGATGCTTATTTTGGCATTTATTGCTCACCAACCTGCTGCCATTTCTAACATTATTTTGTCCTATATATTTTGGGCTCCCTCCTAAGTCTCAATCATTCATCACCTCAAGGTACTGTTAGAGAGAGGGAGCCGACACCAATGCCCATGCAACCAGTGACTCATTGTTGTATGCTAGTGTCTTGTGTTTGGTATATGTATTCCATTTCCCGAGCATTCTTTTGAGTTTTCTTCTTTGCAATGTTCTTCTATGTTTTCTCTTTCTTTTTCTTTTGTTTGTGTTCAGCAATTTATTTCAGCATCTGTTTATGCTTCCATTACTGCATCCACTTCTAACATGGTATCAGATTTCAGGATCTACACTCTTGCTGCTATGTTCTACTGATTACAGATCCTCCTTTGCCACGTGCTGATCAGGCAATCCCTTCCTGCTGCAAATGGTGCTGTTCCTAGCCCTTCACACCTGCATTTACTGCATTTAATGTGCCACCAGCTTGCATTATGTCCTTCCCCATCTGCATTTATTTGCAGTTTGCTTCCCTCTTGCTACCCTGAGCGGCTCCTAAACTGCTGGCGACTGCTGTCTTTTCATCAGTTTACCTGCATTTTTAGCATCCGTTGTTGGTACAGTGCTGGGCAACATCTTCTGGCTGGTTTTCTCCAAATTTTTGTGATTTCGGCATTGTGATTTTTGTGATTAGCTTGTGTACACTGTGTGTGAACTTTGTTTAGTGCAGTCTGTGCTATTGGTTTGGTTGTACTCTCTCTCTCTCTCTCTCTCTCTCTCTCTCTCTCTCTCTCTCTCCTTTCCTCAATTTTCTCCTTCCATCCTCTCCAAACAGCTCCCCCTGCAGTTCTACTCATGAAAAATTACACGCCCCTAGTAACTTAACATTAAGTGCTATTATAAAAGCATGGTTTGTGCAGAAGCGGTTATGGTACGTTGTCTCTACAGCTTTCAAGCATCCTAAGCATCCTACTCTTCCAATTGATTTCAACGAGGACAACTATGAAGAGCCTATGCTCACATGGGATACTAATGATGCCCGTCCCTATTTTGCTCTTCTTTGTTGCATCTCTAAATAAGTTCTTCCGACAGTCACCTCTTGTAAGACTTCTTCTAAGATTTGGGTGAAGCCTTGGGCCCTTCTAGGTGTTGGAGAGGATTAGCAATGTTACTTGTAGACTGAAATTGCCTCCACAGTAGCAAATACACAATGCCTTTCATGTAAGCTTATTGAAGCCTTTTCATGGTGATGTGCCTGAGGATGTATTTGCTTACATTCAACTAGAGGTTAAGGAGTTGGATGAGATTTTGGTCCCTGAGCGGATTTTGACACATAAAGAGAGAAAGATCAAAGGTAAAGTTTCAAGAAGCTATTTGGTGAAGTACGAGATCCCCTTGACCATGCGTGCCATCACTCTTTATGGACAACTCCAACAGATGAAGTTTGAGCAGAAGGACACTCTTAAGTGGTTCGTGCTTCGTGTTACACAGGTACAGAACCAACTTCAACACATGCAATCCGCCCTTCCAAAGGCTCATCCTATGGGGACTATGCTCTACAAACTCCCTTTGGAGTTTGATAGAGTGGCCACTGCTTTGTAGACCCAAACATCATCGACACCAATGAGTTTTACACATGTTCTCAATGCTACTTGAGCATGAGGCATCTTTGCAAAAATAAGTGAGGCTTCCATCCCAATATGGTGGCTCCAGTGAAACCTTTGCAGCTTTAGAGAGAGATGATAGAAAGAAGTTGAAGGCCCAATGTTATCATTGTGGTAAGAAGGGACATTTTTGCAAGGATTGCAAAGAGTTAGCAACTTTGCGGAAGAAGAAGGAGAAGAAGCAGAAGTAGTTGCATACAGCAAGTTTTTGCATACAACAATCTGCCTCACCTATTAGACATTGCTCACTATTTAAAAAAAATTCTGAGCATTTCTACCATTTTACTAGCATTAAATGCTGGTTGGCCTTATTTTTTGCCCTAAATTGCAATCGGTCAATTTTTTTATGGATGTGCCTATGAGAGTGTGCAACGAAATAAGGAACACGAACACAAACAAAGGAACAGAGAGAGACTGCAAGAAAAGAAGAAAGAAATCTGCATTGAACAAGGAAAGAATGTTGAATACAAAAGGATCAGTCTCTACACACAACCCACAACGTCAATGACGACACCAAATCACGTTGATGATGATGGCAACACCAGAGACAGAGGAAGATGACGGAGTCGGAGTATGCACCTAGTAAGAAAGGAGGAAGACAAATGCATGAATGATTTGCCAATTGAGTGGGGAAGGCTATAAATAGCCAAATACCCCCAAATCTAGCAGACTTGAAAACTAGGGCCAATATGTGGCCAACCAATATTTAATGTAGGTAAATGCCAAAATTTTCAAAAAAAAATCTTGGAAAAGGTGAACAATGTCCAACAAGTGAGGCAAACTAAAAAATGCAAAAGCTGCCCGCGAAATGCACACAAAATCCCGGCTAGAGGAGAAAATGCACTGAAAGGCAATAAACTACGTGCTCCGGAATGAGCTATCTCCTCTGTCAAAACAAGTGACAAACAAGTCAGAGCTCCTAAAGTCCTCGTCTGACTCAAACTGAGGCTCACACGTAGGAGATGACAAAGCATGGCAAACATGACTGCTAACACCCCCTCT
Organism: Lygodium microphyllum; assembly: GCF_053477565.2. Classification (NCBI taxonomy): domain Eukaryota; kingdom Viridiplantae; phylum Streptophyta; class Polypodiopsida; order Schizaeales; family Lygodiaceae; genus Lygodium; species Lygodium microphyllum. Next base: position 88,706,527 of record NC_141148.1, on the reverse strand, counting down.
CAAATACTAGATGTGGCGGAAGGCCAAGGACGAAACGGATCCTAGGGTGGCAAGAGAAACGCCAATGTCGATGGAATTCGTCAATATAGCTTACCCATGAAGAAGCTCCTCACAATCCTAGGAAACCCCCTCTGAAACACTAGGGGTCAGGGAATCCACAACCACATCACCAAGATCATAGCCCTCTAAAAGGGATGGGGGGTACAAAGGAACCACCGGAGGAGAGGGTGGTAGATGGGAATGAACCTGTGAAATAGGTGGCGCACAAGTGGAAACAGGTGTAGAAATAGGCAACTGCCTTGGAAAACCCTACATAAGAGAAGGAGAATGGGGCTTGTAAAGCCATCTCTCTTGCCATCCTATCACGAAAAACAGCCCTTGTAGAAGAATCCTCACTACAAACGGCCTGCTTGGTGAAGATAGCCCAAGTACCAAGCCTAGTAAGGCCACAAACAAAAAGGAGTAGAAAGCCCAAGTCCGAAACATAAAGGGCCTATGAAAGGGAGCTCGAAACGTGGCCAAGAAACAAAGGCAAAGTGCCTACACCACAAATAGGCACCGAAACAATGTCATCAACAGAGATTGAACCCTCAAAAGATCATAGATCCTAGAACAAATCACCTCGTGGAGTAGACGAGGCAACCACTAAAGAAGGCTCCTTGAACTCAACAATATGAAGGAACATGGAGTCATGGGTAACTATTGGAGTAGAGGTAAGGTTCAAATGTTTTAGCTCCATCCTTCGCTCCCGGACAAAGCTAAGGATACTTCTTCCAACATTTCTCCTTTGGATGTGTCCCCTTTCCACAGTATCGGAGTTAGGAGCCTGAAGAACTCGCTTATCATTTAGCCATTGACTTCCCTTTCTTCTTCTTCCCCCCTCCCGAACCTGCAACAAAAGCTTTGGTGGAGGTGGATCCACTAGCAACCTCTTTGGCGCGCTCGGCATTTTAAAAAAAAAACGGGCCAAGCTCCTCCCATAGAAGCTTCTCATGGGTCCTCGATATAAGAAGGCTAGTGTAAAAGATATCAAACCGGGGAGATGGCAGCTGAGTCAAAAGAATCATGGCCATATCCTCTGAAGAGATCATCCTACCAAGGGATGCAAGCTCATCCCTCATATCCTCCAACCTATTGATATGATCCTTCATGGAAGGAGAATCATCAATAGCGAGCATCCGTAATTTCTTCTCGAGAGTAATCCAATGGGTAAATGTTTTATGATAATACAAAGAAGCAAGCTTTATCCACACTTCCACTCCTTTTCGCAACATGTACACGTACACTAGGACAAAATCATGTAAGCTCATAAAGAGCTGAGATCGAGCCCTAGATTTGAGCCAATCCCATAAGGCCGCACGATCCATTGATGATCCAACGATGGGATCCCCTATGCTACCCAGCTCCCAAAGATCGAAGCAATCAAGGATACACTCCACCTTACACGACCAAAGCGAGCAGTTGGAACCATCAATCCAGTCCTCTTTGGCTAAAGAAGGGAGTATGGGCACCTATATAGAGGGTGCCATTGATGGCATATCAAGGCCAGTAGAACCAGCCTTCTGTGAGACATGGAGAGAACAGGGAGGCGAGGGTTCCCGAACAAATGAGCCAGATGACCTCCATGCTTCACGATCCATGCAATAGTCTTCGTGATAATCTCGCCGCTGTTTGGAGAAGTATGGAGAAGGCTCCTCATCTGTATCACCAACGCCGTGAAGTTGGTTGTAAGACGTCTTCAAAATCCTACAAGGCACCCACAAGAAATCTGTGTTTTAGCGGTAGACAACCCCGAAACAAGAGGAAACGGCTATAGAATCACAAGGAAGTCGATGTAGAGGGTCCGCCTGTGGAAAAAATACTATCGTCTGCACAAAGAAGTTCTTGCCTTCGAGAAGAAAGTTGTGTTTTCAGCAAAACGCTGATGTAGCAAGGCCGCCTGGCAATCTGGAGTGGTCTTCTCCATGAGAAATCGATTTTGTCTCTCTTAGAGAATGATACCATGTGATAGTGCACAACGGAAGAAGGAACATGAACAAAGAGACAAAAGAATAGAGAGAGATTGCAAGAGAAGAAGAAAGAAATCTGCACTGAACAAGGAAAAAATGCTGAATACACGAGGACTGATCTGTCCTTGCATGCAGTCCATAGCATCAATGAGGACACTAGATCAGGCTAATGATGAAAACACCACCAGAGACAGAGGAGGAAGATGGAGTCGAAGTGTGCACCTACCAAGGAAGGAGAAAGATGGATGAATAAATGATTTGCCAACTAAGTGGAGAAGGCTATAAATAGCCAAATACCCCTAAATCTAGCCGACCTGAAATCTGGGGCCAAAATATGGCCAACCAGCATTTAATGCTCGTAAAATGCCAAAAAATCTTAGAAACAATCCTGGAAAAGATGGACAACGAGACTAACTAACGAATGCAAAAACTGCCCAAGAAATACACACAAAATTCCAACTGGAGAAGAAAATGCATTGAAAGACAATAAACTGGGTGCTCTAGAATGAGCTACCTCCTCCATCAAAACAAGTGACAAACAAGTCAAATCTCCTAAAGTCCTCATCTAACTTAGACTGAGGCTCTGAAAGACAATAAACTGGGTGCTCTAGAATGAGCTACCTCCTCCATCAAAACAAGTGACAAACAAGTCAAAGCTCCTACAATCCTCATCTAACTTAGACTAAGGCTCACAAGCAAGAGATGACAAAGCATGACAAACATGACTACTAACAGTGCATATATATTTGGCACTTCTCCCACTTGGTAGACACATTCTCCCACATCTTCCTCCTTCCTTGGAAGGTGCACGCTCCGACTCCATCTCCGATACTGCCGTCATCATCAGCCTGATCTACTGCCCTCACTACCGTTGTGGGTTGCATGCAAGGACTGATCAATCCTCCTTCTGTACTCAGCATTCTTTCTTTGTTCAATGCAAATTTCTTGTTGGGAATAAAGGGCCCTTGTGCCTTTTATATGTGCTCGGGTGTAAACACACCCTTAGCACACTTGTACTTTCATATATATATCTAAAAACCTAAAGAGGTACACTCGTCATTGTTCCCACAAGTCGTGCTCACTCTCACTCTCTACTATGCATTCTCTATGTCTCTCTATTGCTAGCAAGTATAGCGTGTCTCGATCCTTGTGCCGCAAGTGGCAACAAACTGGTATGAGAGCTTCGGCTAAGGTGTTCGCGCTCCTCAGAGTCCGTGCGAGACATTTCTAGTGTTTCGCTTGTGTGAAATCATCAGGCCGCTACTGATTTCAGGCACGTGTGTGTGCTGCACTGTCAGTTGACAATCCAAAAACCCTAAATCTGCACAGGCGACAACACATTTTGTCACGTTTTGTGCAGGTCGTTTTTGACCTACCAGGCAGACAAGAAGTTGTTTTGAACCAGGCAACAGGTTTTCACGTCAACGACTGGTCATGATTGACAGGTGATTGGCTAGTGACAAGTTCCGTCGCACCAAGCGGCAGTTTTCTGCAAGGCGACAAGTCACGACAGCAGGCGACTGGTCAACGGAAGTAGATTCATCACTTTCCAAGCATTTTTCGTCATTTCTTTTTTTTTTCCTCCGACAAGCAAGCTCCTTGTTTGACACAGTTTCACGCATAGAAGCACAAAGTGCAGATTTGTGCAATCCTGGCCCAGAAATTTGGGGCTTTTCTCGGATTTGGGGATTGTGATGCAGAGCAAGACCATTTGTCTCAGAAATTACAGGACAAACCTCCAATATTTGGGGCTTTTCCTGTACATGCAAAAATTGGGCTAAAATTTACCCAATTCCTCGACATTGATGCACATTGGACCCCGTGCAATTTGGAGCTTTTGCTGTTTGGGCAAAATTTGTGCACCATTTGGTCATTTTATGTACATGCGTGTTTAATTCCATGCAATTTGGACATCTAGCACTTGGAAATTTTGGGGGTTTTGCTGAAATTATTCTATTTTCGCAAAATTGGCCTATTCTATGCATGTTAAAAACAGTACAGATGTAAGGTTGATGCTTTGAGCACAAAAATTTTGGGGCTTTTGACCATGAGTGTCAAATTTTGTGCCCGTGGGTACATGTACAATAGAAATTGCAGCTAAAATTTGGGACTTCTCATGTAATGTGATGTATTTGCCCTTGGAACAGCTATAATCAATTGTGGAGTGCTCTAGCACACATGATTTGGCGCTTCTGAAAATTTACTTACAAATCTGAAATTTCTGCTTCTACGTGGTTATTTATTGCTGGTTGGTACTTGTTTGTACCTTGGTCACTTGTGTGACAGTTTGGGCCTGCATTTGCTGAATTTTTGTCACATTTGGGCTGAAAATCATGGCTGGCAGCAATGATAGCAGTAATCTCATGCACATTAAGAGGCTTGAAGGAGCACATAACTTTGCAGTTTGGCAAAAACAGTGCTACAATATCCTGTTGCAGAAGAAGTAGGCAAAGCCGATTAAGACCAAAGGGGCAAAGCCTGCAAATATGGAACAGGAAGATTGGGATGAGTTAAATGAGCTTGCACGCTCAACCATCAAGCTATTGATTTATGATGCCTTGCTATTTAACATTAAAGGTTTGGATTCTACCTATGCTATTTGGACTCGATTGGAAGAATTGTATGCACAAAAGAGTGCCGCAAGCAAAGTATATTGGCTAAAAAGGCTTATGGATTTGCGTATGAAAGAGGGTACGGCAATGTCTACTCACTTGAGTGAGTTCAACTCCAACCAGTTGATTGCCTTGAAGTTCTTGATTGATGAAGAATTTAAGGCTACGTTCTTGCTTTGCACTCTGCCACTAAAGAGATGGGATACATTTAGGACTGCTATGAGCAACTCTAATGCAATTCTTTTGTATGCTGATGTAAAGAGTGCTCTACTCATGGAAGAAATGAATCGGCGAAACAATGTATCCAGTAAGTCTTCCAGTGCTTTTCATACTAGGAGCAGATCACAGCAAAAAGGCAAATCTGATAGCAAGGGATGCAATAAATCACATGGTAAGGATATTGAATGCCATCACTGTGGCAAGAAGGGTCACTTTAAACGTGACTGCTACAAATGGAAGAAAGAAAAAGGAAAGGGCAAGAAGACAGATGATAGCAAGAAAGAGAAAAAAGAGAGCCTAAGTAGAGCAATGTCAAAATTGAGGAGGTGAATATAGTCACTCATGACAATGACAGTGGGAGTGACGTACTCTTGGTCTCTTCACACTTTAGTACACATGCTTTACTTGCAGATATGGATGATGACATGCATACCTGGATTCTAGATTCAGGTGCTTCTTTTCACGTCACCCCTCATCATGAGTGGTTTTCTGACTATACAAGGGGTCGACATGGTGTTGTTCATCTTGGGGACAACTATGCATATGACATTGCAGGTATTGGCAGTGTGCAATTGCAGTTTCAGCATGGTTCTTTCTTCACACTTCAGCATGTACAACATGTACCTCAGCTCAAGAAGAGCTTGATTAGCACAGGGTAGCTAGATGACGAGGGATTTCATACCACCTTTGGTGATGGAAAACGGAAAATCTATAAGGGATCTAGGGTGATTGCTAGAGGTTGTAAAAGTGATACCTTGTATCCTCTCCATGTATCTAGTGTGAGTGATCATGTTGTTGTTGTGACCGAGAAGCCAAGTATTTCTTTGTGGCATGGCTGGTTGGGACACATGAGTCAACCTTGAATGAAAGTACTTTCTCGTTTGGGTTACTTGCCTTATCTTCATTATGCTGATTTTGAGCATTGTAATCATTGTGTTTATGGTAAACATGCGCAGACGTCTCATAAGAAGTCTCTTTCGCTGAAATCTTCTCCTCTAGAGTTAGTACATTCCGATTATGTCAGATGCCAGGGTTATCTTTAGGGGGAAAGAAATATTTTGTCACCTTTGTCAATGATGCTATACAGAAGGTATGGGTACCCTATTCGTAGCAAGGATGAAGTGCTTGACAAGCTTAAAAATTTCTTGGCATTGGCTGAAAATCAGACTGATAAGACACTTAAGTGTCTTCGCTCTAACAATGGTGGGGAATATGTGTCCAAGGCCTTTCATGCATTTTGTGACAGCAAAGGGATAAAGAGGGAGCTCACTGCCCCTCATAATCCACCCCAAAATGGAGTTGCAGAGAGCGTATGAATCGAACCATACAGGATAAGGTCTGTACGATGTTGTCTCATGCTGCATTACCCCATGGTTTTTGGACAGAGGCTGTTATGACAGCCATACACTTGATTAATCGGTCACCAAACAGGTCTTTTTTTTTTGCAGAGGTGCACACTTGAAAAGTGTTTGGCTGCGAAGCATTTGTGCACATTCGTAAAGAAAAACGCAGCAAACTTGAGCCAAAGTCTTGTAAATGCATTTTCCTAGGATATGGTGACGAGGGTAAAATGGGGTATAGATTATGGGATCCCGAGAAAAGGGAAGTAGTACGCAGCAATGATGTTATCTTCCAAGTAGATCGCATGCATAAACAGCCCGAAAAGACTGAGGAGGTCCGTAGGGTTATATTCTGGGAAGAAATACCTTTGGGACAGCAAAATGTGCCCGTTGTACAGTAGCAAATATCTACTGTAAATGAACCTGCAAATGCAAAAAATAATGCTGGAAATGATTAGCCAGCTATTGCCCATAATGATGAGCCACTAGATGTGCAGGAATAGCCAGGACAACAAGCTGTTAATGCTGATTTGCAAGCTGAAATGCTAGGACAGCAAGCTGAAAATGCTCAACAGCCAGCAAAGAATGATCATTGGGTTAGGAGATCGTCTAAGGCTACTAGACAACCTAATAGATTCATTCCTAGTGCAAACAATGTGGCTGATTATGTCATGTTGACAGACTGTGGTGAACCGTCTTACTCAAGGAAGCAATGGACAGACAAGACAGCAAGAAATGGTATAAAGCCATGTTGTCAGAGATGGAATCTCTTGAGAAAAATGGCACTTGGGACTTGGTGCAATTGCCTAAAGGGAAAAAAACCCTTCCATGCAAATGGGTTTACAAGATGGTCACTTCTGGTTCCTCACCAAAGTACAAAGTAAGATTAGTTGCGAAGGGGTACAATCAGGAACATGGTATTGACTTTGATGAGATCTTCTCTCTTGTAGTCAAGATGACTACATTGGGAACCATTTTGGGTTTGGTTGCAGCTGAAGATATGGAGCTCATAGAGATGGATGTAAAGACTACATTCTTACATGGTGATCTGCATAAAGACATATATATGCAACAGCCTGAAGGGTTTGCAAAAAAAGGGAAAGAGAAGATAGTATGTAAACTCAGAAGGAGTTTGTATGGGCTAAAACAAGCACCAAGAGAATGGTATCATAAGTTTGATACGTTTATACAGTCTCAATGTTTTCATAGAAGTCAAGTGGATCACTGCTTGTACACCAAGAAGGCAGCAGATTGGCAACCTGATTATCTTGGTTCTGTATGTTGATGACATTCTGATTGTTGGCAGGGATACTTATGCCTTGGACTCACTAAAGCAAAGTCTTCATGGCAGCTTTGACATGAAGGATCTTGGTGATGCAAATCACATTCTTGGCATGCGAATACTCAAAGATAGGTCGAAAGGATTACTCTATCTATCTCAGCAGGAGTATATCTCCAAGGTTTTGCAGCGTTTCAATATGGAGGGAGGGAAAACAATTGGGGTTCCATTGCCTCCATATGTGAAACTCAGTGCAGAGGGCAGCCTTACATCTGATGATGAAAATGCTGAAATGGCCAAGATACCATATGCTTCAGTTGTTGGCAGTTTGATGTATGCTATGGTTGCTACATGTCCTGACATTGCCTTTGCAGTGGAAGTGGTTAGCAGATACATGGCAAACCCTGGTAAAAAGCATTGTGAAGCAGTGAAAGGTATTATGAGATACCTCAAAGGCACAAAGGTTTTGTGCATCTGCTTTGGAAAGCACAAGGCATCTGTCATTGGTTTTACCGATGCAAACTATGCTAGTCATGCAGATTGCAGAAAGTCCACTTCTGGGTATGTGTTTACCTTCACAAGAGGAGCAATCTCTTGGATCTCCAAGCTACAAAAGTGTGTTACATTGTCTACTGCAGAGGCAGAGTATGTGGCTGCTACTGAGGCATGCAAGGAGGCTTTATGGCTTTTGCGTCTGATGGGAGAGCTTGGCATTACAGAGTTACTTGTTCTTCATTGTGATAGTCAGAGTGCTATCATGCTAGCACGGAATCCCGTCTTTCATGCAAAGACAAAGCACATTAAGGTGAAGTACCACTTCATTAGAGATGTACTTGACAACAAGAGCATTGAACTTGTCAAAGTGCATACAGATGATAATCCTGCAGACCTTCTCACGAAGGGTCTTCCAACAGAGCGGCCTGCTCATTGCCGACATATGATGGGAGTTGGATAGATATATATACTTCAGCTTTGTACATACCTAGACTTAGCTGATTTTTTTTTTCTCCTCTTAAGGCACATTGCCTTTAGGTGGGGAGGTTGTTGGGAATAAAGGGCCCTCATACCTTTTATATGTGCTCGGGTGTGAACACACCCTTAGCACACTTATACTTTTGTCATTGTACCCACAAGTGAGCACGACTTGTGGGTACAATGACAAGTGTACCTCTTTATATATATATATATATATATATATATATATATACTCTTACTCTCTACTCTACACTCTCTCTCTCTCTCTCTCTCTCTCTCTCTCTCTCTCTCTCAGCTGCTAGCAAGCACTACGTGTCTCGATCCTCGTGCCATAGGTGGCAACATTTCTTTCTCCTTTTCCTACAATCTCTCTCTATTCCTTTGTCTGTGTGTTCGTGTTTCTTCTTCCATTGCGCACTCACATGGTATCATCGCTAAACAAGAGGACAAAGCTATGTAGAACTGCAGCACTCCTATTGCTGAGATGACCACTCCAGAGTGTAGGCGACCGTCCCAAGCTGCTCCAAAGACCTCCCAAATCTGCATTTTGTTGCCACGCAGCCAATTCCCCTATAGGCAACCTATTTCCTCCCCTCTTTCCTGCATTTTGTTGTCAGCCCTTGTAAGCAAACGCAGCCTTTTTTGTGCAGGGGACAGTTATTATCCTCAAGGCGGACCATCTGCATCAAATCCTTTGTGATCATGTAGCTGCTTTCCACTGTTCGAGGGCCTATCTGGTCCAAACACAGTTTCTGTGGGTGATTCTTTTGCAAGATATTGAAGATGTCTTACAACCAATTTCACGGCTTTGATGATACAAATAAGAAGCCTTCTCAACACTCCTCTGAATGGTAGCAAGATTATCACGCAGATCGTGAAGAACAAAGGTCACCTAGTCCGTTTGTTCAAGAACCCTCTCCTCCTTAATCTATCCATGTCTCACAGAAGGCCGGTTCTACTGACCTCCATATGCCATCAAAGGCACCCTCTATACAAGTGCCCATACTCCCTTCTTTACCCAAAGAGGACTAGTTTGATGGTTCCAACTACTTGCTTTGGTCATGTAAGGTGGAGTATATCCTTGATACCTTCGATCTTTGGGAGTTTGTTACCCACCCTATTCCTCGTCCAGTGGAGGATCCCATCATTGGATCATCAATGGATCATGTGGCCTTATGGGATTGGCTCAACTCTAGAGCCCTATCTTCCCCCTTCATGAGCTTACAAGATTCTTCTTCCATGAAGGATCATATCAACACATTGGAGGATATGAAGGTTGAATCTTGCATCCCTTGGCAAGATAATCTCTTTAGAGGATATGGCTACAATTCTTTTGACTCAGCTACCATCTCCCTGGTTTGATGCCTTCTACACCAACCTTCTTACATCGAGGACGCGTGAGAAGCTTCTATGGGAGGAGCTTGCCCTACTTGTTTTGGAGCAAGACAAGCATGCTAAAGAGGTAGGCAATGGATCCTCCTCCACCAAAGCTTTTGTTGCCGGTTCAAGACAAGGAAAGAAGAAGAAAAGAAAGTCACAGGCTCAGCGGACAGGAGAGTTCTTCAAGCTCTAATTCCAACTCCGAGAAGCCTAAATGCCCAAAGGAGAAATGTCGAAAGAAGTACCCTCAAAGTCGAGCTTCATCTTCCTCTTCTTCTTGTCCACATGGACAAACACATCATATCCAAAGATGCAAAAGTAAGACATGAAAGGCTTTTGACCAAAAGAAAGGCTTTCAACCAAAGAAAGCCTCATGGGGAGTCATGTCTTGGAACACAAAGTCCGAGAGAGGCAACCTCAAAATAGACGAAAATACAAGCTAGCTAGGGTGAAATGGGCTTGGGAAATGGAATCCATGTACCAAACACAAGACAATAGCATACAACAGTGAGTCACTAGCTGTGTGGGCACTGGCACCGGCTCCCTCTCTCCAATAGTATCTCCAAGTGATGAATGACCAAGATTGAGAAGGGAGCCCAAAATACATAGGACAAAATAATGCCATAAATGGCAGCAGGTCGGTCAGCATTTAATTCTGGTCAGCCAACAATAAATGCCAAAATAAGCATCATACTAACCACTAAAAAATGCCTAAATACCTTAGTAATGCTCGGCATAGCATAGACACACATGAGCTGACTAGACTGCTAACACCCTCTCTCAAATCATGGGTGATTTGATACAATACAATAATACAATGATAATGACTCATCATAGTCCATACAACAATGACCACCAAAATAGGACCATGGATATCCAAGCAGTGGGTGATCAAGCCATCACCAAGGTGCCTCGAAGAGAACTTGAGTGTTGATGTTGATTGTATTGGAACTTGAACATAGAGAAGAATCAAAGCACCTCTTTGTGTCTGTCAACAATGCCTTGGACTAGCATACATGAGCATCTTGTCAAAAATGCCTGTGAGCATATGTGAACATGGATTTCTCACCTTTGGCCAAGACCTCCAAAGTGTCCCCTCATGTGAGCTCAAACTAGGAGCCAATCCCGCTCTTTGTCTAGTAACAACCTACCATGAACTTGGATGTCAATCCTAGCTCTAGGATTTGAACTTGCTAGTAGTCGATGCATCAGGGACGTCTCTCTTTGGAAACTGTGCACACCTCTGGCACTGGAGAGTCGTGAGGGATGACGGCATTACCTCCACTAGAAAGCAGAAGGAGAAGGGGCTAACAAGCCCTTCTCACGATTTGAAGATTTCGATCCTTTCCGTGTCTTGGCCTTGGCCGTTGGCTAGAGGATCTGAGTCAGAATTTGAGGAAGAGAATGACTTAGTGGAGGGGTCTATATCTTGCTTCTATGAAAGTGTGCAATGGACGAACGAACACGAACATAGAGACAAAGGAATAGAGAGAGACTACAAGAAAAGGAGAACATTTTTGCGCTAAACAAGGAAAGAATGCAGAATATAGAAGGAGGACTGATCAATCCTTGCACGCTCCCCACACCGTCAGTGAGGGCACTAGATCAGGTTGATGATGACGGTAGCATTGGAGACGGAGGAAGATGACAGAGTCAGAGTGTGCACCTGCCAAGGAAGGAGGAAGATGTAGGAGAATGTGCCTGCCAAGTGGGAGGAGGAGTGCCAAATATATAGGCACATCTATTAAAAACTGGCTGATTGCAATCTGGGGCCCACCGACCAGCATTTAATACTGGTAAAATGCTGAAAATGCTCAAAAATTTTCCCGAAACTAGTGGACAATGTTTGGTAGGTGAGGCAAACTGTTGTATGCAAAAACTACGTGGGAAATGTTAGCTTGCCTATGTTAGTTATGTCAGTCTGGTCATCTCTTGGTTGTGAGCTCTGTCAAAGTCTGATGGAGACATAGGGCTCTAGCAGTTTAGGTGCATTTTCTTTATTTGTTGGCTTCTTGTGTGCATTCCTAGGACAATTTTTGCTTTCCACAGTCTGCCTACACCTACTTGCCAGATAGTGTTATTGTCATTGGGATTTTTCCAAGGTCTCCTCTACGTTTTTTGGCATTTTTCTTCAATGATCAGCATTTAATGCTGGTCAGCCAGCATTTATGGCCCCTACAGGAGTAGGTTGGCCAATCTTTTGTGCTTTTGCTATTTATAGCTGCACCCCCTACTTGGCAGACACACACACTCGTCAGTCTTCCGTCTTCCCTTTGCAAGTGCACACTCCAACACTTCGACTCTCTCTGTGCTTGGTGTTGCCGTCATCATCAACCTGATTTGGTGCCCTCACTGACACTTTGGGCTGTGCGCAGGGATTGATCGTCCATCATCGTTGTATCAACATTCTTCTTCAGTCAATGTAGTATTCTTTTTTCTCTCTCTTTATTTCTCTCTTTGTTTGTGTTTCTCTTCTATTGCGCACTCTCACATGGTATTATTGCCTCAATGAGGACACAGTTTGGAGATTTCTTGCTGAAGAGAAGGTTTTCATTGTGGAAGAGCAGCCCAGGTCTTCAAAACGTAGATTTTCAGCTTGTGTTTACAGCCCGTATGGGTGGTCCAAAGCCCAGTTGACTCTTCCGGAGACGTGGCGATGTCATCTAGGACCAGGTGACCTTGTCTAGACATTAGGTGACTCTAGCTTTTTGTGTTTTGCAACAAATGCAAATTTGTGTTTTGACGGCAACAACTTTTTAGTGTAGGCAGCAACTCTCTGGCATAGGTGATAGTCTCTTGGTGTAGGCAAACCCCTTTTGGGGGCAGGCGATAGCCTTTCTTTGATAAACACAACTTTCTCGATGATTGCAGGATTGAAGATGTCTTACCAATTCGCGAGCTTTGATGACTCAGAGGAGGAGCTTCTTTCTCGACACTCTTTTGAGTGGAGATGCAATTATCACAATTATAGTCGTCGAGAGGAGTCCCCTGTTCGCACGCATCCCCTTTTTATTCATCTATCATAGAAGGCTCTGTTAGAAGTGAAGATGCTATCCTTGATACCCTCGAGGCAGGTTCTTGCCTTACCTCCATCACCCAAAGAAGACAAACTCGATGGTTCGAACTATTCATTGTGGTTGTGTAAGGTGGAGTGCATACTCGAGACCTTCGATCTTTGGGCTCTTGTTTTTGATTCCATCCCCTGTCCTAAGGAGGATCCAACAAATGGGACTTCTATGGACCAAGGAGCCTTGTGGGATTGGCTCAACTCTCGAGCTCGATCCTCTCTCTTTATGAGTTTGCAGGATTCTATCCTTGCGCATGTTCGCAGGTTGAAAACCGTGGCGGAAGTGTGGAAGAAGCCTGCGTCTTTGTATCACAAGATGTTTGTCCTCAAGATTTCCCTTGAGAAGAAGTTGCAGGTGCTTAGTCTTGATGATTTCTCCTCTATGAAGGAGCACATCACGAAGACAGAGGACATAAGAGGTGAGCTTGCCTCTCTTGGTCAGATGATATCCTTTGAAGGCATGGCTATGATTCTTTTGACTCAGCTACAACCTCCTCGGTTCGATATCTTCTACACCAGCCTTATGACATTGAGGACCCCCAAGACACTCTTATGGGAGGAGCTTTCACCGCTTGTCTTGGAGTATGATTAGCGACTCAAAGAGATTGGGGTCAATGGTTTTGGCTCCACCAAGGCATTTACTGTAGGTATAGGTGGAGGGAAGAAGAAGAAGGTGCAGCCCAAGGACAAGAAGTAGGAGGACAAGAAGGATGAGAAGAAGGAAAAGAAGCCCAAGTGCCCACACTGTGGGAAGGACACTCATCTTGAGGAGAAGTATTGGCAAAAGGATCTCCATTTGAAGCCAAAGAAGAAGGATTCGTAGGTTACGAAGGTTGCCCCGACAATGACAATGTTTGCTATCTTTGTGCATGTATTTGCCTAGGAGGATGGAGCTCTTGCTTCTTCCGCTTAGGAGAAGCCTTGGCTCGTTGGCAACAGGGCCTTTTCTCACATGACCTACAGACAGTATTGGCTTCAGCCTTCAAGATGTGAGTGCCAGAGGGGGCACAATCAGCATTGGTGACAACTCTACTATTCTCGTTTGAGGAGTGGGGACTATGTCAAAAGTGGTGCAACAATGGAAGGGTAAACATAAGCTGTAATAAATTGCTGAAACACAAGACAAAAGAGAAAGGGAAAGAAAAAACACAATACAAATGAGAACTCAAATGTATACTCGGGAAATGAAATTCATATACCAAGACATGAGATAGTATAGAAGCAATGTGAGTCACTGGCTGTGGAGGTACTAGAACATGCTCCCTCTCTCCAAGAATTGTCAAGTGATGAATGAAATGTGGAGGAGGGAGCTTGAGAATATGTAGGCCAAATAAATGCCAAAAATATGACTAGTCAACCATCATTACATGCTGGCCGACTGGCTGCAAATAATGCCAAAACACAATAAATGCTAGCAAATAAAATGCCTAAAATATCTCTGTGCCCAGCCTACTGTACCACATGTACATACTTAACCATGAACTAACTAATTTGCTAACACCCTCTCTCAGATCATGGGTAGTCTAATACAATACAATATACAATGATAATGTCGCATCATAGTACATACAACAATGTCCATCAGAGTAGAACCATGGATACCCAAGTATTGGGTGTGCAAGCCACCACCAAGGTGCCTCGGAGAGAACCTGATGTTGATATCGATCGTACTAGCTTCTGAAAATAGAGAAGAATCATAGCAACTCTCATGTCCGTCAACGATGCCTTTGATGTAGCACATGTGATAATCCGGTCACTAATGCTACAGCTCATAAATGACCATGGATTCCCCTTCTTTGGCCAAACCGCTAAAGTGTCCCCTCATGTGAGATCCAGACGAAAGCCACCTGCTCTTTGTCAAATAACTAGCCCATCATGAAATTGGATGTCAATCCTAGCTCCAGGATCTGAACTTGCTAGGCTTCGGTCGATGCATTAGGGACGTCCCTCGCTGGATCCTGTGCATTTGTATAGAAATATAGATGAGGCACAGCTGCCCCATCTCACCACCCTCTCACACTCCCTCTTTGGCATTGGATGTCAAGATTGTGGGAGAGAAGGAAGGAGTCTCACTTGTAGCTTTCTTGCTTGCACAATGGGGGAATACACACAAGAATGGAGGCTGAAAACAGTTTTTCTCTTCTTAGTTGTGTAAGCCAAAAAGAACTCTCTTACAAAGAAATAGAAGAACCCTATATATGGGTCTCAAACCAAACTCAACTAACTAAGGTGGCATACTAACTGAGCCACGAACTAGAGTAGATAAGGATAGCTATCATGTAGCTATTATTCATGGGCGGTATACCAACCGCATCTGCAACTAACACGTCGGTGACATAAATGCACAACGGTCACCCTGGCATATCACGAGTGGAGCTCGATATCTCAACACTCCCCCTCGAGCTCAATCCCAATTCCTGCACACCAAGCAGGTCTCTGAACTTGCGCAGCTTCTCTGCGCCCAATGCCTTCGTAAATATGTCAGCTACCTGATCCTCTGTGCTGACATAAACTAGATCAATAAGACCTAGTAAAACCCTCTCTCGCACATAGTGATAATGCACCTCAATGTGCTTTGTTCTAGCATGATAGACTGGGTTATTTGCCAAGTGTATACTACTCATGTTGTCACAATAAATGACAACTGGCCCATCTGTAGACTGATGCATATCATAGAGTAGCTTATGCAACCAAGCTACCTCACATGCAGCCATTGCTGCACCCCTGTACTCAGCCTCTGTGCTCGACAAGGCAACTGTAGGCTGTTTCTTGCTGCTCCAAGTGACTGCAGCACTCCCAAAAGAAAACACATATCCACTGGTAGATCTTCTATCAGAAATACTACCAGCCCAATCAGCATCAGTGTATCCATGCAGCTGTATCTGAACCCCAGTCTCATAAAATAGTCCATACTGCAATGTGGACTTCACATACCTGAGTATGCGTCTAGCCACATCCAAATGTGGTTTCCTTGGAGCCTGCATAAACTGACTTACCAATCCAACAGCATAGCTCAAATCTGGCCTGGTAATAGTCATATAAATCAAACTTCCTACTATGCGTCTGTACATAGTAGGGTCTTCTAGAAGCTCACCTGCATCTGTGCTCAGCTTCACATTCTGCTCCAAAGGAACTGAAATAGGCTTACAGCCTGTCATTCCATATTTGGACAGCATGTCCAATCCATACTGCCTCTATAAGAGCTGTATCCCACTTGGTGATCTAATCACCTCAATGCCCAAGAAATAACGCAGCTCTCCCAAATCCTTCATCTCAAAATTCTGCTTCAATAGCATTTTCACATGAAGGATATCTTCATCACTGTCACCTGTCATAATCAAATCATCAACATAAATGACAAGTAGCATAATACCTTTCTCTGTTTTTCTCACATAAAGTGAGAAATCTGCCTTGGAAATCTGAAAGCCAATAGTGACAAGATACTGTCCTATCTTGTCAGACCATGCTCTAGGTGCTTGCTTCAAGCCATACAAGGCTTTCTTCAACCTGCAAACAAACTCAGGATAAACAGCATGCACATAACCTGGTGGCTGCTCCATATAGACCTCTTCTTGCAAATCACCATGCAAGAAGGCATTCTTTACATCCATCTGATGTAAAGACCATCCCTTTGATGCAGCCATAGCAATGACTGCTCTTACGGTTGCCATCCTTGCAACCGGACTGAATGTTTCTTCATAGTCAATGCCATATGTTTGTGCATACCCCTTGACTACTAATCTTGCCTTGTATCTATTCACAGAACCATCTGCATTGTGCTTCACCTTATAAACCCACTTACAGCCAATTGCATTCTTACCTTTAGGCAAAGGTACTAACTCCCATGTAGCATTTTCTTCCAAGGCATCCATTTCTTCATCCATGCCTTTCTCCCATTTTTCTTTTCCCATGGCTTGCTCAAAAGATGTGGGTTCTGGTTCCTGTATCACTTTGACCATATATGCATAGTGAATGGCTGTAAATCCATCATATTTCAGCCTATCCACAGGATACCTAGCTCTCGTAGACCTGCGCAAAGTAGGTTCACTCCCAGGTGCTCTCAAAACATCCCTAGTCTTCCTTACTCCAGGTGTAACAATAGAAGGAATACCCAACTCATCATCAATGCTCTGTTCTGAGCCACTGGATTCACCATCCATATAAGAGTGACCTGCATTCACATCAAACATGGGCTGATCAACCTTCTCTTTTCCTTTTCGTGATACCTGCATACCACTATCTGCATTGCTTTGAGAAGATTCTCCTGATCTCAATCTGCCTGTCCATGGCGAAGAATGTGAACCACTGCTAGAGGACGCTCCAGGTCCACTAATATTTTGTGACTGCTGCTGTGAATTCTGTGCAGCATTACCATTTTGTGCATCTACATCATCAATCACATTTACTGGTTTATACCAGCTACTCATCTCATCAAAAACAACATCTCTGCTCACTGTAAACTTACGAGTAGAAGGGTTATAGCATCTATACCCTTTTTGCTGCAGAGAGTAACCAATAAAGATGCACTTCTCAGCTTTTGGATCCAACTTGGATCTCAGCTCATCTGGCACATGTACATGGGCAATGCAACCAAAAATTTTCAAATGAGAAATATCTGGTTTCCTACCAGTATACCTCTCCTCTGGAGTCATTCCATGTATTGCTGCAGTGGGAGTCCTGTTCATTATGTAGACAGCTGTAGCAACTGCTTCAGCCCAATAAAAATCTGGCAAGTCTTTTTCATTGAGCATGGCACGAGATACCTCTCCAATATGCATGTTTTTCCTTTCTGCAATTCCATTTTGTTGTGGGGTATAACTGCATGAATATTGCTGCTTTATGCCATGCTCCTGCAGGAACCTTGCAAACTCATTTGAGAGGTACTCTCCCCCTCCATCTGACCTTAGGCATTTTATCTGCAGGCCTGTTTCTTTTTCAACCATAGCTTTAAGAGTTTTGAAATGCCCAAAAACTTCACTTTTCTTTTTCATAAAATACACCCAAACTTTTCTGCTATAGTCATCAATAAAAGTGACAAAATAATGACAGCCTCCAAGAGATGCAGCTTTAGTAGTCCACACATCAGAGTGGATTAATTCCAATGGCTTCTCACTCTCTTGAACATGTCTAGGAAATGGTTTCCTTGCCTGTTTTCCAAACTGACAGGCTTCACATACCTTATGCATTTCTGCAACCTTGAATTTGGGCAATCCTGCAACAATATTTTGGGCCTGCATTGATTTAAGTCGTTGTACATTAACATGATCAATGCGTTTATGCCAGATATCAATATCTGCAACTACACCGGTCCCATGTGCAAACATTGCTTGCACTCAATTCAGGCATGTCTGCATCCAACGTAAACATTCTGTCATTCTTCTTTCCTTTTGCTATTAAGCGACCTTTATTTTTCATATCCTCAACAAAGCATCCATGAGGATTAAATCTGACCTGCAAGCCCTGCTCAACCATTTGACCAACAGAAACCAGATTCTTGGTGATATTCGGGACATGAAATACATCGGACAAGTATTTCTTTTTCCCATCCTGCATAGACAAGGGAATTTTTCCAATCTGCACAATAGGATGTGCAGTATCATCACCAGTCTCCACAAATCCTGGTTTTTCCATTTTCCTTGCATCCTCCATCCATTCTGTATGACCTGTCATGAGGTTTGATGCACCTGAGTCAACATACCATACATCATTGCTTTCTTCTGCACTTGTCACAGAATTGTTCATGTGCTGCACCATGAACAAATGCTCATTTCTGTCATCACCCTGTCTACTAGAAGATGCATAATTTCCTTGTTGCAGTTTTCCATTCATGATGTCATTCTGCTTTTTATAGCAGTCTTTAGCCATATGACCCATTTTACCACAGTAGTAGCATTCAACATTACTGTTTGCATTTAGACCTCTTTGCCATCCACCACGACCTCTTTGGCTCCCCCTGCCTCTAGAGTTACCACGTCCTCCTCCATAGGACTGGTTTTCTTGAGTTTGCTGCATATTCTGATTTCTACCACGGCCTCCAAATCGGCCTCCTCTACCTCTGCCTCTACCTCTTCCAGCATTTGAGTAGAAGACAGCTTCTTTTGAAGTTCCTCCTGAAGAAGATGCACCACCATTTCTCTGCTCCTCAGAAATTAGAAGAGTAATCAACTCCTCAAAGTCAGGAAATCTTTCACGAACGGAAATGGATGTTCGAAACTGTGCATAATCCTTTCCTAGACCATTCAAGGTCACAGAAACTAAATCATCATCTTCCACTGGCGACCCAATGGAAGCAAGTGCATCTGCAATCTTCTTCACCTTCATGTGGTAGTCATTGATGCTCATATTTTCTCTTTGCACATTGTGCAACTCTTGCTTGAGCTGCATTTTCCTGGCTTGCGTATTTGTGCTATACATCTTTGACAGAGTATCCCATGTCTCCTTTGGCGTACTTGCATCCTGAATATGCACAATCATAGAGTCTGAAATGCTGATAGACAGCCAGTACATAACTTTCCTGGCTCTCTCATGCCATGCTTTGAATGCCTGCATTTGCTGTTGATTGGGAACATCAGGAAGAACTGGTTCTTTTTCATTTCCTGCAACAAATTCCCAATATCCTTTTCCCATAAGGAAATTCGTCATTCTAAACTTCCATGCCTGGAAGTTGTTCTTGTCAAGCTTTTCAGTGACAATCTGTGAAAGAGAATCAGACGCCATTACAGAATACTGCAAAAAATTCTGTCACTGCAAAAAACACAGCTTCACCCTCACAAGGGCAAATCTGCAAAACTGGCGAAAGTGGTATTTGACCACACAGTCACTTCCTAGTGACGATTTTGCATAAACAGGAACCAAAGATGATTCTAAAACTCCCAATGTCTCTGCGCACAAGCATACGATGCAATTTCTACAGTAACTTTTCACCGACCTGTAGAACAGTGGCTGCACAGCATAAAACTGAGCCTTTTCCTGAGTGCGTGCAGAAAACTTCCATCTGCAAAACAGGCCCCGAAATTGCCTCAAATCAAAAAAACAAGGTCACCAAGGGCTAAAGCCCTATCCCGCAGCATATACTGCCCTTTTGCTTCACCGCGAAGGGCGTCTCAACCTGAGACAATGCACTCCTGCAATTTCCGGCTGTGCTACTTGCAGAGATCTGCTCCCAAAACAGAAAATGAAAGCAACACTGCTCCTCTTACCAGACCACCGCGAGCTTGGCTTGCTTTCTTGAGCTCCTTACCACGAACAAGGCTCTGATACCATGTCAAGATTGTGGGAGAGAAGGAAGGAGTCTCACTTGTAGCTTTCTTGCTTGCACAATGGGGGAATACACACAAGGGTGGAGGCTGAAAACAGTTTTTCTCTTCTTAGTTGTGTAAGCCAAAAAGAACTCTCTTACAAAGAAATAGAAGAACCCTATATATGGGTCTCAAACCAAACTCAACTAACTAAGGTGGCATACTAACTGAGCCACGAACTAGAGTAGATAAGGATAGCTATCATGTAGCTATTATTCATGGGCGGTATACCAACCGCATCTGCAACTAACACGTCGGTGACATAAATGCACAACGGTCACCCTGGCATATCACGAGTGGAGCTCGATATCTCAACATTGGAGAGTCGTGAGGGATGACCTCATCACCACCACTAGAAAGCAGCTAAGGAAGGGGCCACTAAGCCCTTCCCACGATTCAAAGAAGAGAATCCCTTCCACACCTTGGACGGAGGAGCTGAGCCGGAATTTGAGGCAGACGATAACTCGTTGGACTAACTCTTTGCAGTCCTTCCGTAAATGACCCTTCTTGCCATAGTGGTAATACTGAGCCTTCGACTTCTTCATCCTAGAACCCCTCTCTGAAGTTGCAAAAGCCTCACATGAACCTCCATAATGTGACGGAAGCCTCCCCTGTAGTCGCAAAGTCGCCTCATGCTCAAGCAGCATCGAGGACATATGAAGAAAACTGATGGGAGTCGTAGATGTCTGTGCCCGTAAAGCATTCACCACTCCATCAAACTCCTGAGGAAGCTTGTAGAGTATCGTACCAACAATATGTACCTTTGATAGGGCACATTGCATAGTGCGAAGTTGGTCTTGGAGGCGGGTAACTCAAAGTAGGAATGATTGGATCGTATCTTTGGGCTCAAACTTCAGTTACTGGAGGTGGCCATAGAGAGTAATGGCCCTCATGGTGGAAGGAGCCTCGTACATCAACCGCAACTTTGACCATACGTCTAAAGCTGTCCTACAGGAGGTGACTGTCGGTAGAACTTCTTTGGAAATACATCGAAGTAAGGCTGAATAAGCAGGGGCATCATCCAAATCCCATGTATGCATTGCCCCCTCATGGTTGTCTTCATCAAAATCAGATGGAACACGAAAAGGCTATTGAGGACGTGCAATAGCTCCACCAACCACGTACCATAACCGCTTCTGGATAAACCAGACCTTCATCATTGCACTCCACATGTAATAATCAGGTCCATGGAGCTTGTCATCAGCGGATATGCATGGAGGAGCCATTTGAAGAAGATTTAGAAAAGACGTAGAGAAAAGAAGGTATTTGGAGAGGGAACACAGCCAAAACACAAGCACAGACTACAAAAAACAAGAGTTCACATACAATATAACCCAAAATCTGACCAAAATAAGACAAAAGCTGCTGTAAAAAGTCAAGAAATTAGTCAAAAACTGCCAAAAATAGCAAAAACGGCCTGAAAATAAAAACGGCCTGATAATGCAAGCGCCCAGCCAGGAGGAGATGCAGAGGCATCAAAATGCAGGCTGAAATAGACACGCAGGCTGTACGGATGCTGACATCAGCAAAAAACGCAAGTAAAACAGGTCCCCTGGTTGGAGCAGCAACCGCCTAATCAGCAAGGGTGAAAACAATCCTGAAATCAACAAGAAAACACAGTAGGAACACAAATCTTGAAATCTCACACCATGTTAGAAGTGTGCAGCAATGGAAGCGTAAAGATAAGCTGTAATAAACTATTGAAACACAAGACAAAAGAGAAAGGGAAAGAAAGAACACAATACAAATGAGAACTCAGATGTATGCTCAGGAAATGGAATCCATATACCAAGACATGAGACAGTACAAAAGCACACACTGCATCCTGTTAGAGGGAGATTGGGGGTACTCTACTAGTTGCCCACAACCCCTATGTTTGTACATACTCTTGTGATTTGCTATATAGATTCCGTTTCCTTAGTTCATTATTATGAGTTCACGTGTTCTTGTTCTTTTCTTTAGTTCTTTGAGTACACAACAACTTTTATCTTTTTGGTTCCATTGCTCCATATTCATTTGACAACTTTCCCTCTTCTTCGTGCCACTCCTAGTTGTTGTTAGCATGCCCATCCCACACCCTTTCGTCCCTAACGTCTATCCTTGCCAAAAGTTCTTTTTGGTGCCTTGGATAACTCCTCACTATGATCTTCTGGTTGGATCAGAGCCTTGTCTTATCCTTTCTTGGCCAAATACATTTGCTATGATACCATTGGCTTATTTTAGCCACCTTCACAACAAGTTCTCACCTAAAGAGGGTGTCATGCTACTTGGCTAGACATCTTCATCAACAAAATACATCGACACTCACATAGTCTGATCTTCCATTGGTTTTCTACTTCTCACCTTTAGCCACACCCAAGATCTAAGAGGAGGTGTTAGCAAACATGTTCATTGTCTTATATTGTGTACATCTCCTACTTGTGAACCTTGATCTAAGTCAAATGAGGACTAGGTTCTTTATCATTGTCCTAGTATGCCAATCATTATTGTGTGTCAATCTTCCCATTTCAAGAACATTAAGTGAAAATTAGGGTTTCTTATCCATTTCATCCAACAATTCACTTAGTATGTTTGCACTGCACACTAATTCTTTAGTGGAGTGCCTTAATCATTAAGCCACGGCCCACATGGGCAGCTAGGCAACACCTATATTCATTTGGGCAATGATTTATAGTAGGCACCAACTGTTAATTCTCAGATGAACAAGGTGGAAAATCCAAAAAATCTAAAGCAAAAGACAAGGCCAAGGCAAAAGCGGAATGGAGGACAAAGGTATGCCAAGAAAAATCGAGAAACACAAGAAGTGTGAAAAAGTCATAAATCAAGAAGAGACGCACAAGACAAAGCGCAAGTCAATACTTTCGTAAAAGAGCACAAGGCGTACCATGATTTATTTTAAGAGCGTCAAGCTCTCACCCATGCAAATTGTAAAGGTAGATGAGCGATAGGAAAGAAGCTAGGAAGATAGGATAACAATGGAAAAAAGGGCCTAGGCTATGGTCGACCATGTAAAAAGGGGATGACCGCCCAAGGGAAAGAGGGTTTTGTATATAAAGTTCAAAAAGTGAATGAGAGCTCATTCTTTGGTGTATGGCAAAGTGGTCTCTTCTTCTTCTCTTCTCTTCTCTTACTTGCTTGTGAGTGCTTGAGGGAGGGAGTAAGTGAGGGAGTGAGTGTGTAAGGGTGAGGGATCTTGGAGGTGAAGCCTTATTCCATCTCCTCTCTTCTTCTTCTCTTCTCTTCTCTCGTCTCGCGCGTGGCTATGGAGGATGGAGCTTGGAGGTAGAGGTTTGAGGATGCTTGAGCTTGCATCAAGAATCGTGGAGCTATCGGAGTGCTTGAGAGAGGAAGCAACTCAATTGGGCATCAAGGTAAACTCACTACACTCGTAGAGAGGGATGGCACGGCGACTATGTGAGAGGTAGCCATTAGTGCTCGATTGAAACGCTTGAACAATAAGCGGTCCATGGGTCTTGGCAGTTGAGCTTGTGCTCACCTCTACATTTTGGTTCCGTTGCCAGGACAAACGGATTCAAGCTTGAGCGTTTACATGCTTCAAATCAAGCATTGAAGTAAGGGTTTCATCCCCGAACCGAAGCTTGAGATAGATAAGAGATTTTGGGTTTTAATCTGTGCTACAAGTAAGTATTTTTGGTTTTTGATGATTGGTTGAGTAGGAGAATTCAATTCAGTACCTTGCTTTTGATTTTTGTCACAATTAGAGTAGGATAAGAAGGAGAAATCAGAGTGGGAAGCTTACAGTTTACTGCTGTAAAGCAATCCTGCACAAGGCAATAACAAAGCAGATGGAAAGAAAAGAGAGCTCAGATGTCTCGAAGTCGCAGGTGGAGTGATCAGGAGGGCTGAGCCGCTAGGGGTTAAGGTCTTGAGTAACCAAGAAAAACCTCATTTGCACTCTTGGTTTTGAGAAAGAGAGAGAGAGAGCTTACAGGTCCAAGCCTACGTCAGATCGATCAAGAAAAATCAAGGCTTCCAATGAGATCCACGTATAGGATGCCCTTGGCCTACACTCCTTGATTTTCCTAGAAGTTCTCGTAGGTGCTAACAATATTTAAGTGAGGATTTTCGACAAAAACTTGATCGACGCGCACTTCAACCGGCGGAATCGGACGCTCCCCACAGTGTCTAATTTCCAGAATCAAACCAACAAACCAGTCCCATTTCCAGAATCGAACTAACAAACCCGTCCGATTCCCAAAATCAGACTCGGGCAAACCCACCCGGTCCGATTGGACACACCTATCCAATTTTGAAAATCGGACCAACTCCAAATTAGATTCACCACTTCCGTCCAATTCCAAGAATCGGACATCACTTCGTCCGTTCAGACGCTCGACCCATCCGATTGCAACAATCGGACCACATAATAGGACCAACAAACTTGTCCGATTGGATATACCTTCGAATCGGACCAAGCACCCCTTTCCGATTCCTAGAATCGGACATATCCCAATCGGACCAACTTGAGTTGTCCGATCAGACACACCTGTCTGATTATGACAATCGAACCCGACCCTATCCAATTCCTAGAATCGGACATACCCCAATTGAACCAACTCGAGTTGTCCAATTAGACACACCTGTCCGATTGTGACAATCGAACCCGGCCCTATCCGATTCCTAGAATCGGAGGTCCGATTCCTAGAATCAGACACTAGTAAATCAAACACAGCCTGAGAAAGAAAATCTAGGAATTTGATAAGCCCCGGCTAACGAGGAGCGTGACCCGCACCAAAAGAGAACCCACCGAATGCCTCATAGGTAGTTACAAACCTAGAAATCGTGGCCAAACAAGCTAGACTTATGTTTGGTACTGTGGGCTGATAGCAAGACCCCAACTTGACCCTGAGAGAGCGAAACGGGATAGCGCAGCAAACAAACCCAGGAAGCCGACAAGAACAATTGGGAACCAAACACACGACCCTATCAAGCCAACCCGTAGACCAGAGAGCCGGAGCTGCACACGCTTTGTTTTCTCACTCACCCTAGTTTTCATCACTTGAAGCACACTTGAAAAGAGCTAAAAGCCTGATTTCGCATAGTGCGTGGAAAGGAATGCACGCACGCATACACTCACAAAGTGAGGGCAAGTTGAGAACTAGTTGCAATTAACAAGAAACTCACTCAAACATAAAACTTTGAAGGAACCCACCAGTAACAAAAGACCCAAAGACATAGAGGGGTGGTCGAATCCCCAAAGATAGGCTCAAGCGAAGAACACAGCCAAAAGCCGGGCGCAACAAGAACAGGCACTATCGTGGAAGTGGATCTACCCGACCTTTTTTGGCAGATCAAGAAGCTTTGGACATGGAAGAGGGCAACTCGTGCCATAGGAGTAACGAAGAGCTGAACCTAGGCAATTTCCTGGAGGCTGTCCAACAGTTAGCGCACAAATACAATGTTCAAACCCGGCTAGAACACCGCGGTAGACCTATAGAGGACGTCATAGCAGACCTCGAGGAAGAGAGGAAGCTGGCTCGCAGGACTCTACAAGGCCTAGCTGCATACAACCAGAACCAGTAAACTAGAAGCTTGCACCAGAGTTTGAAAATGCGAGAGATCCAGAGAGTGCTAGCCCTAGCAGGCAGAAATTGGCCGGATGGCGAGAGAGCACTGGAGGGAGACCTCACACTGAGCGAGCTTCTAACAAAGCGATTGCTAGATAACACGGCAGCAGAGCAAAGTGCGGCAGCATTAGCAATATCACTGCTAGCAAGGTTAGGGGTTAACCAAGGCTCTAAGAGCCAATCGAAAATCCCTGTGATGGCAAAGTAGCTGGACAAGTACCAAGCAAACAATGATCCGTACAACTTTGTGGAACAGTTCGAGCAGGTCTGCAAGCACAACGGCCTTACCGATCTTGCTCAACGCTCCCAAGCTTTCGGACTATGCTTAGGTGACAAAGGCCGGACTTGGTACACGAGTTTGGATGCCACCAAGCGTGCCAATTTCAATAGCTTGAAAAATCTCTTCATCAAGAGATTTTCCTAACCTAGGGACTCTAACAACCTGCTAGTGCGACTCATGAACATCAAGGCGAGAGAGAGTATTCAAGATTACGTGACCCAGGTGAGGAGCCTCTTCAAGAGAATCCCAATGAGCAAGAGACCAACCGAAAGAGCGGTGTCCACGGTATTCATCAACGGAATACAAAGTGAAGAGCTCTACAAAGCCATGGCCGGCAGCTCGAGCTTACATGGCAAGGGTCTTTGAGGAAGCTATTAGAGTGGATAACCAGCTCAAGGAAAGAAGCTCCAAGGGCTCGAATCGACAAAATTCTAATACCAAGAGTTCCGAGAGGGCCTCAACGCTGAGTGAAAGAGCAAGCCCAAGCGCACAAGACAAAGGAAAGGGCATTGACTCGGGACAGGAGCTAGCAAAGATTAGGATGGACATAATCAAACTACAAGAGATGAGATGACCAACGCGCCCACGTGTCCAATGCGTGCATTGTGGCGAGAACCACTTGCCAGCCAAGTGTCAGGACCCTAAATCACAACCTTGCACCAATTGTGGTAGGTTCAACCATGACACCATGCATTGTAGGCTACCTCGGAGACTCCCGTACCTACCTGCAAGTTTACAATCAACCCTACCTTGAGAACAGGCCACCGAACTTCCTTGAAAGGGAAGCCCCACTGGCTCTCCCGACACCTAATGATGCTAAGCCACCCATTGCTGGGAGGGAAATAAATCCTACAGGTATCCCTAGATCACCTGGACCCTATGTGACCCACCCACCAAGTGATACTCCAGTCTACTATGTGGACGAGCCTAACGGCGACGAGCCTTATGTAAACCCATACATGTCTTACAATGAGGAAAGCAAAGCAATCCTTATGGACTACCGACTAGTGCCCTGATGGCATTAGGGAGGGGGAGAGGTAGAGGCCTAGAAGCACAAACCCAAGAGCCAATTGTGTGTTGGAGTTGCGGTCACCCAAGACACATTTCTTCGCGTTGCCCTGAGAGAAAGCAAGCAAATAGAGATAAGGCTGACCTGAGATGCACTGAGTGTGGAATTACTCATCTCTTTGTCAATTGCCCTAGACGGAGACCATCCTCTAGTTCGGGAAACAAACCATCGGTTCCATTGGGGTTGTTCGGTGTCGAGATACTCGATGAGGAAGCCACTCCTATCCCGTTGCATGTCATGACCCGCGCGCACACGATGATTGCTAGACCTCTATACAAGCTGTTGATTATATTCAAATGGACTGAGAAATGCCAATGCGCATATAAGGAACTAAAAAAGGCACTAACCACAGCACCGATACTACGAACCCCAGATTGGACACTCACATTTCACGTACACATTGATACTTTGAAATTCGCCGTAGGAGCTATGTTGTGCCAACCTGGTGAACACAACCTAAACTATCCGATGAGCTTCGCTAGCAGACAACTCATTGAGACTAAAATAAATTACTCGACAACGTAGAGAGAGGGCTTGGCCATGGTGTTTGCCATAAAGAAATAAAGAAATTTCGATATTATCTTCTGGCTACGCCTTTTACTTTCTTTGTTGACCATCAAGCCCTGTTGTATCTGGTTAACAAACCGTGCGCTACAAGACGCATTGCTAGATGGCTTCTTTTGCTTTTGGAGTTTGATTTCTCTGTGATGGTGCGTAAAGGAAAACAACATTACATGGCTAACCAACTGTCTCACATCCCCACAGGAGAAGCAGCTGGACAAGGCATTGTGGACGAACTGCCAGACACGCATCTATTCCGCTTATCCAACGAAAAAGATTTACTTAGAGCTGACATGACGCCATATTGGGCAAATGACATAGTTCAAGTGCTTGAACACAGACTACCGGAACGACGAATAGAAAAGGCCCAACTCAAGCGGATCATCCTGAAAATCCAACCCTATTAGTTGATAGCTGGACAACTTTATAGGCTGGGGCAAGACAGGTTACTGCCTAAATGCGTGTGTGAGCACGAGATGCATGACGTGCTAACAGAGGCACATGGCGAAATTGGAGAAGGACATTTCAGCGAAGACACGACAGCCCGCAAGGTGTTGCAGTTCCAACTATGGTGGCCCACCCTCTTTCGAGATGCAGCACGACTTGTGAAACATTGTGACCAGTGCCAAAGGACTAAAGTTCCCATTCGTAAGGATCACATGGAGCTAACCCCAATTATCGCACGACAACCCTTTGAGAAATGGGAGATTGACTTCATCGGACCCATTAGTCTAGCAGCACAGTATTCACAAGCCAAATACATCATTATGGCTACCGATTATCTAACAAAATGGATAGAAGCGCGAGCTACGAGAAAGAATGACGCTCGGACCACTGCTAAGTTCCTATGGGAGCAAGTGATCTCACGATTCGGCTACCCCATCAAACTAGTTAGCGACCAAGGCACACACTTCATCAGCGAAGTAACAACTCATCTCACCTTCTGTCCTCTTTCCTAATCATCCATCGGAAATCTTGGCCTTATTACCCACAAGCAAACTGTCAAGCCGAATCAACAAATAAAATCCTAGTAAACGTCCTGACCAAAGTCATCTCTGCTTCACGCAATGATTGGGATACCAAGCTGATGGCGATCTTGTGGGCCTATCACACGGCTTACAAGACGGGTACAGAGGCAATCGTTCCCTTGGAATTCTTCGTACCAAGCCTCAAGATAGTCCTTCAAGAAAGATGGGATAGGAAGGGGGCATGGAAGAAACGCTTGATTGAACTCGAATCCTTAACGAAAACCCAGCTTCTAGCCACCCATACACTGATATGCGAGAAGGCAAGATACAAAAGTTCGTATGACAAGCATATCAAGCAGCGCAACTTCGAGCAAGGTGACTTAGTACTGCTATACTCAATCAAAGGACATAAGCAAAAACTGAAGTTTCGGGGGCTAGGACCTTTTAAGGTTCGAACCATTAGCCGAACTGGCAACGTATAGCTCGAAACCCTAGAGGGTGAGGGCATAGGCTTCTTCCATGGTAGCCGCATAAGGAAGTATTTCCCTCCCACGAACCCATTGCATGAGTCCCCAATGCTAGCACCCCCTGTCCATGTACGAGTAGCCACTATCACTGAGATGGACGATGAGGATAAGAAAGCAGTACCACCAGCTTACCTACGCATGACAGTCACTGCTAAACACACATGCACCATCAAAGCATTGATCAATGAAGGAGCTGATTTTAATATCTTGACTCATAACCATTGGACCCAAATTGACAAACTGCAATTGCAGCCCACTAATGCTAATCTCACCCCTTATGGAGACCAACCCTACACGTTGTTAGGAAAGTGCAAGGTTGCAGTTTCTGTTGAGTCTAAAAGCGTGGCGATAATCTTCTATGTGTTGCCAAACACTAAGAATGCAAGCACAGAATCGTTGTTAGGACGAACTTTCAAGAAGCAAGCTTGTTGCAATGTTGATTATCAATCGTAGCGTATCCACCTAGCCGTGGGCAACATTCGCATTGTTACAGCTTTCAACAAGGGCGGCGTGACTCTTTCCAAGACCGCAAAGCCACCGGTAGAGGAACCCACTGTCAAGACTAAGGAGGGGGGTCATGGCTCGTTGCAACCTACAAAGCCTCCACGCCAGCAACCCACTAGAACCAACACCGAAGCCCACAAACCCCAGTTCATATGGGTACCTAAATACGGAGCGCCACCTACGAATAGCAACCCACGGCCTCGCAAGGCTAATGATCCGCACCCGAAACCTAGGATGCCAAGACGACACTATAAACACCGACGTACGGTCAAGCCGCGATGGGTCCCCAAGGCCTTATTGCAAGCGCAAGGCTACTATGCGGATAGCACCTAGACTTGACTGCCTAAAACCAAAGCAACCAAAGGCCCTACACAAATGCCACCCTCAAGCTTGACCACACGAAACATCATGCCAAAGACACAACACAAAAGAATTAGGCCGCTAAGTCCATAGAACCTCCAAATCCTAGCTTAGCAAGGCCTGAACCAATTTATCGCCCAAAATTGCAGCCTACTACTAACAAAATGCCCAATTCTAGCGCTAATGATATCCCTCAGATCTAAAATGCATCTAAGAGCACGACAACCGCAACTACCACCAAACCCATCGAACATGAGGCCAAGCTCCAACCTAAAGAGCAAACCAAGCTGCGACCATTAGCTGCTGCACTCTCTAGTCCTGTCAAGCCTCAACCACCCACCGGCCTTCGACCCTCTTATGAGCGACAATCAATTCTAACCTTGGCCGCGGACTTAGCTGAAAATACGGGGGACGACTTGGTTGCTTGCCTCCGACACTTAGACGCTACTTTTATGACCTTGGCTAAAAGCTACGATCGATTAGACTTAGGCCTCTTGGAAGAACCTATAGCAATGGAAGTACGAACACTCCCTTGCTCTTTGGAAGTACGAACACTCCCTTGCTCTTGGGAGGAGTCGGAATTTGTATTTGTTAAGGCTTCCGATGCAGCTCAAGAGTTAATTGCAACTAAGATATCCCAGGAGCAAGCGATCAAGCAGTGTCTCATTTCATCATATAGCAAGAATACAATCATGGCCACAAACCAAGAAATCGAGAAGTTGAAACAACTTACCAACCATGACTCTCCTTCTTGCGGAAATGGCACGCTTTACGCCTGCAATGGAAGCCAGAGGGATGCCAAATAACGACCAATGCTTAACAACAATGCGCAATCAAGGCATCTAAATATGACCCAACCTATGTTGCTCCAACTTCCTATAGGGTGTTGACTTCAATTCGTAACCGACCCCTCGAACAACACATTAAGGGGCATCCTTATTTAGATCGCATCAACACTAAGGAGGAGTTGTATGTCGCTAGTCGAGTGGACTCCAGTGACTTCTTGCTTGATGTCCTCACTTACATTACGCACGTAGGCATCTGCCCTTTCGACATGGATAGCTATGCTAATTTCAAGTATAATCCGAATTTCTACGCCTGGCTCATGCGAAGGCAAAGCACTAAGATTATGTGCTGAACGCCCTTCATCCTCTAACCCTTTAATCCTAGGAAGGATCCTTCTCAATTCAAAAAGGGGGAGGTAAGGTGAATCAAACCAAACACATGAGAAAAACCAAAAAGGAAAATCACACGTAAGGTGAATCAAACCAAACACTTTTTTCTTAAAACCATAAAGGAAAATCACACATGAGGGGCCTCAATGGTAGGACGAAGCAACTTGTGACTAAGAAATTGACAATAAAATTTGAAATCAATAGACTATTGGGAGGAAAAAGTCCACTTCTACACAGTTCACCAAGTATGTAGTCATTTCACGTTGCTTGTAATTATTCTAAAAAACACTAATGGTGAATATGGCTTCATGACAAGCACCCCTCATGGTAGGCCAAGAAAAGGCTGGCGAATTGCCTTTTTCAGAGGAAGAACAAGCAAAATATAGGCTTTCGATGGAAACACAAGCCTTCAACCAGTTCAAGTTCCAGCATATCTTCAACTTAGAAGATGTGGTCATTGAAGAGCAGGCCATGAGACAGATCATCGAGCACTGCAATCTACAGAAATACGTGAAAGCAGTAAGCCAGGGAGTGGCATTGAGCTTGGCAAACAAATTAGAGAGAAAGCCAAAAAGAGATGTATATGCCTTGCTAGGAATGGACAATGTAAAAGTCCACACCAACGACGGCATCAGCTTGGCGGATATCCCTAACCCCGAAATCCAACTCCAAGCCAAAACGGTGCACGCGTTGTTTTCTAGTCAAAGATACAACACCATCATGAGCCGCATCAACGTCCCCCTACTAGAGAGCGCCGCAGTAGGGGTCACTGGATAAAGTGAACCTCAACGGTTTTGTGAGAAAGACCATTGAGACCTCAACAAAAGCCTTCGCAATGGGAGGACAAACTGCCGAAGGAGAATCTCTTGCCACCAAAGCTAAAAGGAAAGCCTCGTCTTCGAAGGCTGCAACCATTGGATTCGGAGGGGGGTCCTCACCGCAATCATCAAGGAAGCCTTGGGACAAGGGCAGGAAGAAGGAAGAGAAGGGATGGATGAAACACCAAGCAGGTCGCTACCTCACCAAGAACAGGAGGCCCAGTCTAGTGAAAGGACACTAAGTGAGGAAGAAGAAGACAAGGAACAACAAGAGCAAAGTAGCCGAGGAAAGGCTAAAAAGACAAAGAAGAAAATTACACAAGAATAGCAGGAACAGGAGAAGAGGAAACAAAAAAAGACAGACTTGCAAAAGGCCCGCAAAGAGTCAAAAAAGACCGAGGAGGAAAGAAAGCAAAAGCAGAAAGAGGAGGAGGAACAATTGAGAAAAAAGGAGGAGAAAGACATAGCCCTCGCCACACACAGGTCCATTGAGCAGCAGTCCAAACACGATGAGCCGGAACCTGCGAGCCCAATCAAAAACGAAGGGCCGAGCTCAAGCGCCCAAGTGCCAGAATTCATGCCACCTGTGGTGCAAGAAGGCAAGGGCAAAGCCCCAATCACCCCCATTCCCACTCTCCTAACGCCCACCATCTCCACTCCCAGCTCTACAACGACCCAGGTGGACGCCAGCAACCTAATGGCTTGGGTCAAATACTTTGTGAATAAAAAAATGGGCCAAGGAGCAGGAGAAAAAACCCCCCTTGTAGAAACCAAAAGGCCAGTTGTGGCAGACACCGAGTCGAGGTGAGACCCTAAGAGGCAAAAGGTGACAAGCTCTACAACCTCCGTCCCCGCAACAGAGAGGCCGCCTGAAGAATATGACGAGTACATCAAGGAGCTCCTCTCTCAATTAGAGAGAGCCAAGGAGGAGAAGAGAACTACGGTAGCACAGCTCGAAGCTAAAAAGGAGGCCATGGCTGCATCCCAATTAGAGAGAACACGCCAAATGGCCATGGCCCAAAGGGAAGTCAATGAGCTGAAAGAGCAGCTACAAGCTAAGGAAGAGATAGAGGCTGAATGGCAGGTGAACCTAAACAAAGAAACCGAGGCCACACGCGCCTACGGTAGCACAATGAAAAGATTGTGGCACGCTACGAATATCTACAAGCTGAAATAGAGAAAATCACTAAAGCCACAGAAGAGTTGGAGAAGCTGAGGGAGGAAAGAGCTCGCAGGTATGAAAGAGAGGTGGAAAAACTAACCCAAGAGGCTGCCGCGGCACAAGAAGAGCAGCAAAAGCTAAGGATAGAGATGGAAGACCAAGAGCACAGACTGACAGTGCTAGCTCGGAGACAGGGGGAAAGCCTCGAAGTTATGAACAGGCAAAAGAATGGGCTAATCAGAACGAAAAAAGAGTTAAAGCTTTGGCACGCCGTCTCACTCAAGTAAAAAAAGAAAAAATACTTGCTAAAAGCAGAGCAGAGGCTGCCCATGCGAGCTTCTAGACCTAGCAACGCGCCTTCTTGGACACCCTATTGGACATCACCCAAATAGAAGAGGGAGAGTCCATAGAGGCAATGAAAAGGAAGCTGGGAATGGCTCGTAGAGCGTTGAAAGCACGACTATACATCCCGCCACAACCTAGCGAGGTCAGCCCACCAAGCCTGGAAGAAGAATGCCATTATCTCCTATTGGCAGACCTAACCTCACAGGAAGTAGATGCACGCAGGTTCATCGAAGAAGAGCAACAAGAGCCAAGCCAGGAAAGAGAGGTGGATGCGAACTTGGAAATGGGACCACGCGAAGAGAAGCTTGTCCCACCACCTCCTTCCCCACGGCTTGAAGAGCAGCAACACGCAGACACCTCTACAAAAAAAAATGCAGCACTAAGGGAAAAAAGAAAACAAATGGTGGAGGAAACAAGGAGAAAATGGAACGCCAAGGGAGTGAGGGCACCCCAGGCACCTATCCCACCATGTGAGGACAATGCCCCAGCAAACTTCCACACCGACCTTGTAATCTCGGAGAGGCAAGAAACGTCCAGAAGCCCCTTCGCTTTTAATTTCAAGTTCCCGACCACCTTGCGTAGGATCTTGCCCATCAAGGTGGTGGAGAAGGTAATTAACATCAAAAGCAGACTCCGGTAGAAATGGCTGAAGGAGAGAGTGCAGAACCCCACATTATGGGTCACTGAAGATGCCAAATTTTGGAAAAATAAAGTTTTTGAAGTACCAAGGTCTGTGCCCAACTACGAATGCCAACCTACATGGAGAAGAAGGGTCTGCAACACCGACCTGGACACTTGGATGGCCTTTTGCAACACTCAACCCTTCAAGCGGAATGACCCAATCTTTATGCCCTACCCTCGAAGGGTAGGAGTGGATTTTGACTCCAGTGTCCATGGCCGCTACGACTTCCCTATGATCTATAATCCTCATTGTACTACATATGAAGATGCCCTCATTTTCACATCAGAAAACTTGTATGATACCCTAATCCAATTCACCAATGAATTCTCTTCATGCCGTATCATATTCATATCAAATTGTTCCTTCAATTCTCTTGCATTCACTTTGCCTCTCACTTTCGATTATCTCTATGTTTCTACTTCCATTGCATACTTTGATGGTTTTAACCAAAGGCCTAAAGGCAAAAGGCAAAAGGCAAAACTCAAAAGTGAAAGCTAAAAGTTTTTCAAAAAGCAAACATTTGCTTGTTGCCTAAGCTTCCTTGCAAAGTTTCCTTATTTCTATTGA
Organism: Lygodium microphyllum; assembly: GCF_053477565.2. Lineage (NCBI taxonomy): Eukaryota > Viridiplantae > Streptophyta > Polypodiopsida > Schizaeales > Lygodiaceae > Lygodium > Lygodium microphyllum. Next base: position 88,671,742 of record NC_141148.1, on the reverse strand, counting down.
AAATCACTATATGTCATGCTTCCTTGGGGTCCACAAACCATTACACCACCATGCCATGTAAGCAACTTTTTAAAGGTCGTGACAAGTGCCATCAAGTAAACCCATCAACAATGCAACTTATAAAGCTTTCCTACTCAACAAGTCAACATCCATAAATGCCATAACATCAAATAATATGCATAATCCTTATCCTTGTGGCTTGTTATCAAAGTAATCTCATCATCTCATAATGCCACATAAGGCCCCTCCTCAAAGTTCCATGCCACTATGTAGACCATGTTTCCATGCTCAAAAGTCGATTAACATCTACATAAACATATGAACACCAAGTATAGCCTTCTAGTAGCCCCACAAACCTAGAACATATATACACATTAGCAGCCCTAGGAAAACCCCGACTATCCATATAAACAAACCAAAACCACTACCTAGAAAAAAATCAATAAATTTCACTCCTAGAACTCTAATAAATTCACTTGCAACAAGGCACAAAACTTGTCCTTTCTCCCTCTTTGTGGCTTCCCACTAGTGGCATTCCATTCTTTAGTGGCTATTTTAGCTTGTCTAGAGTGTTGGCATTTGTTACGTCTCCTATGTGGCACTACTTTTGCAAACTTTTGTCATGTTTGTGATAGCATTGCCGGTAGGCATGGCTACTAAATTCTACAGTGCCTATATTTGTTGGATATCTTGTGCTCGCACACACAGCACTAACCAGTTACGGCTCTTGCTTGCATTTTGCACTCTACTTCTACTAGTTATGGCAATGTAGCATTTACGTTTGCTGCTCTATGTAGCTTTGCCTATGTTTGCTACATGTGCATGCTAGCCATAATCACATCACCACTTTCTACATGCTTTTTTTTTATTTCCAACATGTCTTTTGACTTGCTTTAAGCCCTTGTTCATGTGCATTTTGTGCTCATTTTGTGGTTTTCATGCTACTTCACGTGTTCGAAACTTACTCACTTTTGGTCCTCTTCACTTGCATTACACTTTTGTGTAGTCATCTCTCCACCCTCCTACAACAGATTTTCACATGATGTAACACCATTGCAAACTTATAATTCGCATCATGAGTGGGTCATACACTTCAACCTTAGAGTGCCTAGCTCTAAAATTCGATTGCGACTGTGTGAAGATTGAAAAACCCATACGCTTCCTACATGATCTCTATTTGCAAGTGCATAGACTGATTTGTGAAGGTTTCCAAGTGGCTACACTTTCAAAAAAACTACTTGTGGGTACCCCAACCTAAGGATTAAAGAAGAAAAAACATGCAATCATGTACTCCCATAATTGGAGCTTTTGTGTTCTAGTTAATAAACCTCACACGGCCATACACTTGCCGCTAGTCTATGACCCAACAATCCTTCTGTGCCACTGTCTCGACTCTCTATTTCAATTCAATTTTCAATGATATGGATGCTATAAAACATAAAAATGGCTGAATTAAGCCTCGAAACTAGTAATAAAGATGCTCTACCTTGACACAATGGCCAACCTTCTTGATCCTATCAGAGTGAAGCGGTGCGAAAGCGTATGACCAGGACAGAATGAATAGAGAGAGAAAAGAGAGAGAGAGAGAGAGAGAGAGTATATTAACGTCTCTAAAAGGCCAATGTGGCCTATGAGACCAAAACAGTACATACAATGATGATGGTGTGTTTCTCATCTAGAACGAGAAGAAAGATGAAGAACATACCTATAAGACTGAAAAGGAAATGAAATGAAATGAAATAGTGTCCCATAAAGGGAAACATGTCAGTGATCTGAAAGTGAGAGTAGAGAAAGGAAAACTCTCCATCAATGATGTCTGTTCTCTAGGGAAGTGTATCTCTGCATAGCTAAGGCGTCTTGGCATCTGTCTCCTGTGGCGCTCAATGATGGCTTTAATTTGTCTGTGGTGTGGATGTCTAGGCCTTCGTCCGGGTGGACGTGGGCGCCTAGACCGGCTAAGTGCCACTGCTCTATCCAAAGGGACACCTACAGAAGATGAGGTCCAATGATGATGTATTCCTGTAGGCTGTGTGGCAGTAGTAGTGGTATCTGCCATACTCTGTCGTGTATCCATGAAAAAGTCAGTGACTGCTCTCTGTCTATGTGAGCCGAGCTGTGGGGGCCTCCTACTCCGTAGAATTGTTGCTCTGCGCCTCTGGAGCTCCAAGAGGAAAAATCCCAAGCATCTCTGATCCTCATACTGCATGATCCGTCTCAGGGGTCCAAAACCCTCTCGAAACAGACAGTGGTATCTACCTCGTATGTCGTAATATACAGTGCATCGGCAGATGTAGTGTTCCTCTGTCTCTGGCTCTCTGTCGCATAGTGGGCATATGCGTTCTTCTGTTTGTATACCCTCCCATCTGCCTGTCTCAATCCTCAGGTGGTGGGATGAGGTGCGGATCTGACCAATAGCTGTGCGTATTCCATGAGGCAGCTGTGTGTCCATGTAATTGGGTCGGGTGATGAAACCATCCTCAGATACCTGGAGGAAGTGGGTCTGGTAGTGTGCCATCCTCGTGCCATGGGGCGAGGGGGGTCGGATCCAGGTCTTCTCCGTATCTAACTTCAGTATGTCTGCTCTGATCACATGGTTTAGCTCTGATCGGCTTAGGTCAAGTGTAGGGCAATCCAGGCTATAGTCAAAGGGGGGTAGTCTGTCAATCTGCAGACCATGTAGACGCATCCATGTGCTCATCTGAGCATACCAACAGTGTCTGTCACCGTCTGCTGCTAGTTGTCTAGAAGAGGCCAGGGCTAGCCGTGGGTATCTATCTTGGGGGAGCTCCCATAGTCTATGTATGAAAGTCACTGCCTGAACCAAGGCCTCAGCCACCATGGGTGATGCCCCCAACTCAGCTCTGATAATCTCATGTGGGGTCGAGCTCTTCGCTCGTATCATGCGTGAGATCATCATGACCAGTGGTCTTTCCATATGCTCCCATCCATCATAGTATTCCTTCTCTGGTCCATCCTGGTCTCCCAAAGGCTGTCTCCTCGTGTGAAACAGACTCGGACCCCAAATAGCTGCCCCATATAGGAGTGTGGGTGTAACCAAGGTGTCAAAAAGCCACAGTTTGGTGCGCGGCTCATGAAATTGTATGTGAGCACATTGCCTCTCCAATGCCCCTAAGGCTGCATATGCTTTTGCCAAACGAGCCTCTGATGTCTCTCTCCAAGAGAACTGTGGTCCCTTCAATGTGACCCCCAAATAAACATACTGCCTAACCATCTCCACTGGCTCTCCGTCAAAAGTAAACTGGTGCTCAGCTCTTGTCACCCAAGCAGCTGAAGTGTTAAATACCATAACTTTAGTTTTCCCAAGGTTCACCTTAAGATCTCTATCTCTGCAAAAAGCTGATAATGCATCCAAGTGTCTATTTAGTCCCTCAGGTGAGTCAGATATAAGTACAATATCATCGGCATAAAGCAGTAATGGTATCAGCACTCCAGCTAGGCTGGCTCCGGCCCCACCTGTCCTATCCACATATTCTGAAATTTCATCTATATACAACCCAAAAAGTGTCGGTGAAAGTGGACAGCCTTGTTTCACCCCAATGGTGCTATTGACTGTATCTGAGATGCCCTCAGGTGTTCGTACTCTGCCTGTCACTGTCTCATATAGGGCATAGATACTCCACTGTATCTCTACGGGCACATCAATGTTTTGCATTCTTTTCATGAGTCTAGCGCGTGGCACTGTGTCAAAGGCCTTGCGAAAGTCCACAAAACAGCAATAGATCTTTTTCTTGAATGCCTTGCCTTCTTCAATGATTGCCCTCAACGTAAAGATATGGTCTAGAGTTGTATGTCCCCTCCTGAAGCCAGCCTAGCCTTTTGACCTCAGGCCATGCATCTCGGCCCATTCACTCAACGCTTGTTCCACGATAGAGCCATATATCTTGGCCAGCATGTGTCCAATCATGATAGTTCGGTAGTTACTAGGTAGCGCGGGGTCTCCACTCTTAAAGAGCGGCACAATAATATGGTCTGACCAACAGGTTGGAAATCCCTCACAAACTGCCCTATTAAAGATGTGAGCCAGCGTTGGTGCCAGAATATCACAGGCATGCGTGAAGTGTTCAGCCACTAAACCCTCATGGTCTTGGGCTCTTCCATTTTTCAGCTTCCATATGGCATTCTTCACTTTTTTTTCTGTGAAAAATCTGCAATTTGCTGGTCTTGAGGTTGAGGGGAGTGGCATAGGCTCTTGGCCAGGGATATCATAGAGTGTGCAAGCATATCCATGCCAATCATCCGGTCTAGTAATTTGTAGGGGTGGCTGGCTCTCATGCATCTTTTTCCACGCTCTCTTGCTGTCCTGCCCCAAGAACATGGAATACATTTCTGTTTCTAGTCTGCTCAGGTATTCCTGCTTCTTTTTGCGTACCAACCGTCTGAAGAGTGTTCGAGCATGCTTATGGGTGCATATACCAAGTGCCAGCTCTCGCTGAAAACGTGCTCGTGTCTCTCTGCACTCATCATCATACCAGCCATTCTGTGGAGCATTACCTCGTGGAGGTTTATCTGACGGTGTAGTGTGTGGGAAAGCGTATGCTGCTGAAGTGTGTATTATCTCGGCCAACTGTCCTGTAAACTCATCCAAAGAGGCTTGTGTGTCTAGCTCCCTCAATGCATCTCGCACAGTAATGCTGTATATGTGTGAGGTCGCTTCCACAAAATCATAGCGTGGTAATTTTGGTATATGTGACTGTGCTTCATGTATATGCCCATATTGCATTGTGAAAGCTAGAATAGCATGGTCTGCTACTAATCCAATTGGTCTGTCCGATATTTCAAAACTTTTTATGTCAGGTAGCAAGTTGGGTGATCCAATCAAATAGTCCACTGTGCTTGACCCCTTCTTGTTATTCCAACATGTGAAGCCATTAGATCTTGGCCACTGTGGTAGCCCGTTAAGGATGGCCAAACCATGTGCACTTCCTAGTGCCAGTAGGTGTGTTCCATATTCTGTTATCTCTCTATCTTGGGCTGATCTAACTAATCCCACTTCATCTAATGCAATATCTCTGAACATCTCATCACTAGTGTCAAAGAAAGCAGATTGGTTGTTTCCTGTGCGTGCATTAAAGTCTCCTGCTAGTAGAACATCCCCAATTCTCATGTATCCCATTATGTCCTCATATAGTGGTGTATACGGGGATGCCTCTTTAGGGGCAAACTTAGAGTATGCAGGGGGAAAATAGCATATGGCAATATACATGTCGCGAGTTCTGCTTGTACGTAACCTGATCCACATGTATCTTGCCTCTACATCTCTATGTACCACTTGGACTGTATCTCTAAATAGAGAGAGAGAGAGAGAGACAGTGGAAAACTGAAAATCTATAATGAAGAATGTTGTATAAGGAAGCAAAGATGTACACAGGTGTAGAGTATATGTCTACATATGTCTCCACCTCGAAGATCAAACAATCTGTGAACCTCGAAGTAGTCTCCACGATTAGCAATCTGGAAACCTCTAATCAAAATGACTAAAAGTGTGTGAATGTTGGGCAAAATAAATAGCCCAAAAATAATGCAAGTCAGCTACAAACGACCCAGAATCTGGCCAACTGCACCTGTTGTGCCACATGGCACCTGCGATAACTACCACTTACTGACGTCACCTACTATACGGCCACACTGCCACGTGCCCTGCCTGCTGCAACTACACAAAACAGCTCACGAATACATATGACTACCTATCCAGGGAATGTCAATCTCTAACACCCCCTCTCAGATCCTAGACAAGGCCGAAGGCTAAGGGATCTGGAGTGCTATGCAAGTAAAGCTTGAGAAAGCGCCTTTGTAAACAAGTCTACAAGATTGTCCTCTGTGTCACAACTCTATAGAAACAGAATTTGTATCCTTTTTCATTAATTTGTCTATATAATGATTTATTAAATTTGTTTTCTTTGCACTAATTAGATATAAAGAAAAGTGCATTGGAGCTGGCCACTGATGAGTGGTCACAGGTTATGGTGGACCCACGCGGTGGGTTAGAGAAAAGATAGTTCACACTTCCACCTATATGGCCCGATTGGGCGCCTGTGACCAGAACTCACGTATATCAGGGTTAGACTCGCACACAGAAAGGATTGATGCCTTGAAGTGTGGGCTAGATCCATCAGAACAGACAGTTACAATCAACAAGATGGCATGATCATGAAATGCTTGTACAATGTGCATGTGTGGGTTGAAAGCTTGAAATGCACATTTCTTTGCATAGGAAAGTCACATGAAGATTCTGATACCGTTTTTGCAATGTACACAGAAAAAGCTTTCATATGACACCCATATTGGGGGGTCTCTAAATTTTAGGAGCCTCGAATTAGCCTAAAAATGCTAGTCCTAAAAAATAGGGATGTCATTCTAAAAATAGTAAATTCTATACTCTGACTGTGCTTACTAAATTTGGTTGTTTCTATTCTTGACAGTATTCAGCCCAAAAAGGAAGGCCATAGAGAAGAGATAAGTGTCAAGACACTTGTCACACAAGTTTCCAAGTGTCCCACCACTTGTCACATCTCATGACATGTGGCTGGACACTTGTCTTGTGCTACTCCACTTTCCCCTTTTGTACTAGCTCTTCCCTCTCCTATAAATAAGAGCTCGTTTTTCTTCATTCAGCATCATTTTTCTTTGCTGTAAACTCATGTACAGCACCCACAGATAGCCAGAAACTGGCCCCATCCATTCCCATCATCATCCCCCACTTCTCCATTATCAAATTCCTCCATATTCCCTCTTCTATCACTGCTGTTTTACAGGACAACAAGCCTGTAAATTCATTACAGCACCTCCTTCTCGAGCTCTTTCTTCCATTTTAGCAACAAGAAGCAAGCCCTATCCATGTACAACTGATCAACGATGGAGAAAGGCTGATTTTCCCTCTTTCTTCTCTCATACTGTAAAGAAATCAGTTCTTATCATTGCATAATAGATAATGCACGTGCGTTTGTACATCTTTGCATGATCTTGTGAGAGTGAGAATTACTTCTCCTCACTCTCAGGTTGATTGTAACTGAGCTCTTCCCTAAGGGACTTGGGTTGAGCAAAAATACATTCCTTTGGGGGGGGTGGGGGGTTGCCCTTCTTCAACCCTCAATCTTGTCTCCATTACTTTTACATTTTCATGGCTGTAATTTTGTGAGTAATTTTCATTTTCAGCTTTAAGTGTTCATTCTCTTTTATATTAAATCTCGAAAACAAGCGAATATCATAATTGTTAAGCATACTACGTTGTTCGGGGCGTTTATACTCTGTCTTATAGTAGACCAAAGCAATAGTCTCATCCAAAAGCTTCTCCCGAATGAAATGGTACTGAATCTCAATGTGCTTTGTCCGAGCATGAAACACAGGATTCTGGGCCAAGGCAAGACGACTCTCATTATCACACTGAAAAACAATAGGTCATGTCTGCAAGTAGCCAAGCTTCTCCAATAGCCTCTTGCGAAGCCCCACAATCTCACATGTGGTAGAAGACGCTGCCAGATACTCTGCCTCGATAGAGCGACCGTGGGTTGCTTCTTGCTACTCCAAGACGAGTCTCATTATCGCACTGAAAAACAATAGGTCCTCCCTACAAGCAGCCAAGCTCCTCCAATAGCCTGCAAAGCCACACAATCTCACATGTGGTAGAAGACGTCGCTCGATACTCCGCCTTGATAGAGCAACCATGGGTTGCTTCTTGCTACTCCATGAAACAGCAGAGACACCCAAGGTAAAGCAATAACCTATTGTAGGAGAAGTCACGTGTCGGGAGGCACCACTATCAACAATCCACTCCCGAGTGTATGGAGCCGTCAACACAGCATCAGAGGCCTTCACGGTCGACCTCCAAGTGGAGGAAAGCAGCTCATGAGGAAGCAGCCACCACTCCAAAATCCTTTGAAGATTTCTCATTTTTCTTCTTCTCCTTGTCAGGGCAGTCCTTCTTCCAATGACCTATCTTGCCACAAAGGTGACAAGTGGACTCCATTTCCTTGCCCTTCTTTGATTTGTCCTCTGTCTTTTGGTCCTTCCCCTTTTTCTGAGAGGACTGACCTATCAATGCCTCCGATTTAGAAGCATTGGTCCCTTCCAACTGCTCCTCTTGGTCTAAGACCATAGGAGCCAACTCCTCCCAAAGAGTCTTTGACCGCCCTAAGGCAATCAAGGCAGAATAAAAACCACTAAAATGAGGCGGTAATTGTGAAAGAAGAGTTATCACCATGCCTTCAAAAGTTATCACTTTCCCTGCGTTTTGCACCTACATCTAAAGTTGCCTCAGCTTGTTGATATGCTCCCGCATAGAAGATGACTTGTTGATACTCGTGGTTCTCATTTGCACTTCCAAAGAAACTCATTTCATGACGCTCATGCAATCATACATCTAATCAAGCTCCAACCACATCTCCCGAGCCACCGTCAAATGCTCTATATGGGAGATCACAGCTATAGTGCATGAGAGAGAAAAACGAACGGATACAAGCATTTAATTTGTCCCAATGCACTTGAGCCTTTGCCAACTCCAACTCATCACTTGTAGAGAGTTTGGACTCGTCTCTCGAAGAAGGACAGTGGATAGCCTCCATAACAAGCTCCGCCAAATCATAAGACTCCAAAATGGCAAGCATTATAACATGGCAGATGCGGTAGTTCTCGCCATCGAGCTTTTAATATGATGGAAGAGACCATAACACGGGCATCTTCCGGTCCATGATTGCCTGAAACTCGTCTCTCGAAGAAGGACAGTGAATAGCCTCCATAACAAGCTCCGCCAAATCATAGGACTCCAAAATGGCAAGCATTATAACATGGCAAATGCGATAGTTCTCGCCATCGAGCTTTTGATCTGATGGAAGAGACGATAACACGGGCACCTTCCGGTCCATAATTACCTGAAACTTTGTCTCCGCCTCAGAAGACATCTTCACCTAAAATGCCTACACAAAACACAAAATTCAACCCCCTCTCACTGTTGCAATGTAGCCTGCTAGGGCTCTTCTTTGCTCGTCCACTTCTTCTTCACCCGCCGGAGGTGATGAAAAGGTAAAATCTGCACTTGAAGGCCCAATATGCAGCCTTCTTCCTTCTCAAACATTAAAAATCAGTAGCAACTTTAGCAACTCTGCTCCTTTCTTGCACATCCATACTCGCCTTAGCCTTGTTCTGATGCACAGCCCTCCTGCTCACCCTTGAACGCTGAAAACACAACCTGGTGTCGCGCTGAAATCTCCTCTTCAAGTAGGTCCACCCTTAGTCAGTCCTTCAATGCTCTGATACCATGTCAAAGTGAAGCAATGTGGAAGCATATGACCAAGACAGAGAGTGAACACAGAGAGAGAGAGAGAGAGAGAGAGAGAGACTATGGAACACAAAAAATCTGCAATGAAGAATGCTGTATAAGCAAAGATATATACAAGCGCAAAGTGTATGTCTGCGTATGTCTCCACCTCCAAGATCTCACAATCTGTGAACCTCGAAACAATCTCCATGATCAGCAATCTGGAAACCTGTGATTAGAATGACTGAAAGTGTGTGGAGTCTGGGCAGAATAAATAGCCCAAAAGAAATGCCAAAAATAATGCAGGGACTGCCCAGAATCTGGCCAACTGCAGCTGCTGTGCCACATGGCACCTGCGACAACTATCGCCTGCTGATGTCACCTGCTGTATGACTGCCTGTCCAGGGAATGCCAATCTCTAACAGACCCTATGTCATCAATAAGCCTCTTTTCATGCTTGGTGCGAGGTGATGATGATTAGAATCGCAGAAGGAGCATGGGCCTGAGCATAGTATATAAATCCCTTTAGGCATGCTGATGGGACAGTTTACGACTAAAATAGCTGACTTTCTTCCTCTGATTTGATTGCTCATAGGAGGGTAGTTGGCACAGAAGCAATGCGAATGCGTGTTAGAGATGTCCCAAGCAATGTTGGAGATCTCAAAGCCTCTTGGGTATGAATCAAAGTTGTTGGTGTGCACAGGTGCTTGAAACATTATTTGCCATCTGGAGTCAAGTCTACTTTACAGTTTTGGGGGAGCATTTTGTCAATCATATATTAGCTAAGCTTGTATAAGGTTAAGATGTAAAACATCATCTTCATCATTAAGGCTGCGTCTTGCACCAAAGTTAGATAAAGGTAACTTGGAAGTTTTGAGGCTCACTAAACCATGTTTAGAAACTTGGGAGATTACCAGGAGCACAATGTGGCACATTGGAAGATCCACTACTAGCTGATTCAGCAAAGAGCCCCCCCAATGCCTACCCCTTGGCTGAGCTTTGAAGCTAAACATTCACACTACCACACAACATTGGGATCAGTTCCATGATGATTGTGATCACAATGAGGAGTTTAAGCATCTTACTCCACAAGTGGGAGAGATTCAAATTATTTTGAACGGCACCCCCCGGCCACATTGGATCTAATATCCTCATGCTCCCCCAAACTCCAAACTAGACGCCTTGACCTCCATTTTGAGGGACCCCCTTTACACTCCATCGATGTTTTCAGGCCTTGTAAGTTCTTGATTTTCCTTGAGTTAAAAAAACTGACTAGTCTATTTTATAGCAGGAAAGACTACCAAAGATTTAGGGCTGACAACTTCAATGGCCTCCAATTTAACTGCTTACGTTTTCTACTGCTAATCAATTTTAACCACCTTTTTCTTACACAAGAAGTGCCAAGTCATCTCTTTTCTGAGGCTATAGGATATGCTATTTAATCACAAAGACTTAAGATTTATCATCACATTCAAAAACTTATTGAAATGACAATCATCATCCAGGATTGGATTGATATCATATAATTACATTATTTAACTGTAGCAATAGCAGAGATCTGACCACAAAATCAGAAGCCTGCCTTAAAGTCCTTAAATATCTTAATGTCCAGAATATAGCAAGAACTACCCTTGCATGACCCTCAAATTTCTAGACAACAAATATTGCTCTGTTCAACATTTTTCTGGAAAAGAAGAGAAACAACAACAGCATCAAGTTGTAATGCCGTCTAAATAACTCTTGATCTGGACCATGCAGTCTTGGTTGAACTGGAGAAAACTACATGACAAGCTGATTAGTGACTGTAATATTTACTCTCCTTATTTAACCGGATGCACTGTTAATAAGTGCTACGCTGCCAGACTGGATTACAGAATTATTTGACACGTCATCCTGCCTTACGTCAAGAAACTACAGGAGCTCGCATGATCTACAAAGTAAGATGAGCCAGGCTAAATGATTTTTCTGATCAGTCACGCTCAAAGAAACATCTTACCATTTGCTTTTCTGTAGTCCTCTTCAGACAGAGATAGTGCAATTGCATGATCAAGCTCTTCATCTTCTTGCTGTTGTCGAGATTTGTAGTCCTTCATGACGGCAACAAAATCAAAAGAAAAGCATCAGAGTCCAAACGCAAAGAACGATCGGGCCAAAGTGAAGCTGAAGCGAGTGATGTTACTCAGAGCCATTAAGAAGTGATCACGACTGTTCAAAGCTTTAGGAGAGATTATCCCGCAGAACACGTACTTATGTAGAGTGTACTAGCCTTTAAGAAGGCAAACGAGTGTACTAGCTTTACTCCGAGTGGATCCATCGTGATGACTAGATGCATTGGCTCGGCAATCTAAACAAGAACCTACAATCTGCCGCAAAACGTATGTACACTGGAATATTCTATATGCTTGCATGCATTGATAGCAAGCAAAAGTGAGGAGAACTCACTCGATTCCAGGCTCTGTCATCGTCATCGGCATCTTCGTAACTGCTGTCGTACTCCCCGACTCGGTGATGGGATGAGCCCTTGAAGATCCTCTCGAGCCACTTCATTCTCTCTCTCTCTCTCTCTCTCTCTCTCTCTGGGGGGGGGGGGGGGGGGGGGGGGGGGGTGCGTGTGTGTGTGTGTGTGTGTGCGCTTTAGCTCGAGAGGCACGCAATCTGTCACAATGATGAGAAGCTCATTTGCGCAGAAAGTGAGGAAGGGGAAACGATTTGCATAGAAGGTATGGCAGGTTGATTGAGAGACGAGTTCGATAAGGTGTGACCTACTCCACACCTCTCTCTCTCTCTCTCTCTCTCTCTCAGAGCATGTATCTGTGTGTAGCAGGAGGCCTGAAACACGGGCAAGGGGCAGAGATCCCAAAAGGGAACGAAGAGAGCCTAGAAAATGAACAGGCAAAAGGAGTGATGATTTATAAAGCCATTTATGCGCACACACGCAGAGAGAGAGAGAGAGAGAGAGAGAGCGAGAGAGAGAGGAGGATGACTCGAATGAGCGGTGAGATGACGTGGCATGCACAATAGGATTTCTAGAGCTGACGTGGTATAAAGAGTACATTTACGCTTCATTCAAAGAATTTTAGGATAGAGGAGCCAGTCATATGAAACCTTGGGGGGGGAGGGGGGGGGATGAGACTCCTTCACCCTAAAAACAACCATTTAACATGATACACATCAAAAGTCTCCTTTCATTGTAGGGTGGACGGTCAATGTTGAACGTGTGACTTGGTAAGGACAATCCACTTGGGCTTGAAAGTGTGGCATTGGCGAGGACAATCCCATTTGGATCCTTTCTAGGTAGCGCAGTTGCCACTCATGCCTTTTCCAAGAGCATACCTAGCCATTTCCATCAAGTGACAAACTTCCCTCTAAAGGGCTTGAGCCCATGTGCTCTCACTTGAAGGTAGAGAAAATCCACTAGACCCAGTGGCCAACTATGAAACAACAAGCAAACACTAGCATGTTAAGCAATGCGCAAGCTCTCAATTATCCTTGTCTGTTACCTCGATATGAACCAAGGCTAAGGTTGGTTACACACTCATCCTAATGGATGTGTCTCACAAGAGCAATTGTTGAGATGTGATTGATCCATAAAAATTGTTAATTGGAGAAGAATCATGTTTTGAGTGACAATCAAATAATTACAAGTATCAAATAGACCCTATAAAATCCCAATTTTGAGTTGATAGGCATCTAAACAAATGTGAAATTGTTCACGTGCAAATCCCACTTTTTGAGCCACACTCCCAAGAGAGAGAATGGTTGTTGGCAACCATGTGCTCCTTGAGCATCTATTATATCACATCCATCATCGATTTATTCGATGTCTCCTTTTCTCCATTGGTGTACTTCTTTGAGCTTTGTTGTGGTAGCCGTGTTCATACACTCTCCATACTTTCTCTACAAAACATACTATACTCTCGCTTGTTATCAAAGCCAATGCTTTTCTAATGAGTATCCTATATGATTATCATGAGAGCTACATTTGCACCAATAACCTGTACTAATCTATGGTGTCTTAGTCGCCTTCATCCTAGGAGCTTCCTACCCACACTACATCTCCTTCTATAGAGGATTTGTGGTGGCAATATTCCCTAAACATGGAGGATGAGGCTTGCTCTTCTTCTTCTCAAACTTATCTACATTTTGGGCAAATGATGGAGACAAGTATCTCAAGTATGTGCAAAGAAGGTGACCCAACTCCTCCTCAACCTATTCCTCCATCTATGCTAGTACATAGTACCGTGGACCTACCTAATGAGGGAGGTGCATTCCAGTCATGGCAACCAATTGGCCGATGGCCACCTCTCAATTGGGGAAGGACAAACCACTTTTAGGACAATTGGCAATCCAATGCCTTCATCTTAGCCAAGCTTGATGGAAAGCTCATATGAGCCAATATCTATTTATATCGCTACTTCCATTATGTGGGAATTTATTGTAAGTTACCCAAGAGATCTAGACCAATATGAGGATGTAAACACAAGTAGAGTAGGATTCAAAGAAAGAAGAACCAAAATGTGTATACCTACATCATCTCAAAGTTTACCTTCTATTTTCCACAAGCATGCTATTGGTACTATTCATTCTCAATTCCCAAACATTCCCCCCCCCCCCCCCCCCTGTCAACATGGCATTTACACCCTCTTTTACATGCCTTTCTCAATTTATTTTTAAAGCATACTTTTTCATCTTCTTCTCTAGGTTTTATTCTCCCTTTAGTTGTCTAGGTTTAGGTCATTTGTCTTCAAGTGTAGGTTCCTTCTCTTTCCCTTTGGCTAGCTTAGACTCTCCTTTTGTAGGTGTTAAGAATCTCTACTTATTCTCAAGCGAATATGACTTTGCACCCTCATGCTCCATTGTTAGAAACACCATCTACATACCATGCACCTCTCATCTACTTATAAGTGAGTACCCCATGTACTTCAAAGCACTGTTATGTTGGGTATCCCCTCATGTACTGTATACCTCTACCCTCGGCCACCCAAATGTAGGGATATCCATCTCGTCCTTGTAGTTTGCATGTCTCCCCTCCTTAGGGTAGTAAGCCTCTTTATAGCCATGGATCTATAATGTATACTTCACTCTTACATGGTTAGAAATTTACGACAAATCCCCAAATCCACTCCACTCCCTACCCCTATGCTCCATGTCATGCACTTAGCACACACGCACTCTCTCTCTCTCTCTTTCTAGTTGTGATTGCTAAGAATGTTGTTAGTAATAAGACTTGCTTCAACAAGTTGAACCTAAGAACTTCACCGAGCATCATGCAAGAAGTGCTCAAGTCCCATCGTTTCTCAGAACTAGTCATTAATCACAAGAGGCTATGCATGATCCCTAACTTGCCCACCTTGATCTTATCTATCAATGGAATACTTGAAATGCTATGACTAATGTTAAGTTAATGCCCAAGCTTCATTCTCAACTATAGCATTTTCCCCTTACATTTGATCATTCTAAGACATATTAATCTTAAACACGAGCGGAAGGAGATGATTCAAAAGTTAAGTTGGTTGAATATAGGCACATACTTGTGAAGTTCACCACCGCTAGCTTACCCAAGTTAAATACAATAGGGTCACTCTATTTCTCAACAAGCCACCCCTAGTACATTTCAATTTCAATTTCCATTTCATACTTTTCTCCGCCCATATGCATGACCAACTTCATGAAAAGACCTCTCCTTCTCATGTTACCTTCAAAGGGACCTCTAATTTCCCCTTATTTGAAGGGGAACTAGGGGATGTTAAGAACTCTAAAGAATGGAATGCAAGTTTAACAAGGGTGACTCCCATTCACCCAAATTAGCTTGGCATCAAATTCTCAAAAAGTACATACATTCCACTCACTATGAGCACTTGAGTCACATAAACAAGTTGATCATAAAATGAATATGGTCCTACTAGTATATGAACAAAATTCTCTAAATAATATCAAATTCAAATTTTAATTACAATACTAAAATCATATATATATACATTCAAATAGCATCAATAAAATAAACAATATGATTATAAAATTTGAGAGCAAGTTTGTGTTTTATTTTAATCAAATGTAGTAAATTAATATTATATAATGTAATAATGTACAATTACTAATGAACAATGCAATTACTAATGAAAAATGTCTTGTTTTTTTAATGTCCATATATATATATATATAAAAGTAATGATGCTAAAATTTAAAAATATTACAAAACTAAAAAATCAATGAAGTACTCACACACACATGTAGATACAGACAAATGCACACCAATCTCTCCTCTTTTTTGTTTCTTTGAACCTTCTTACAAAGCACATTGGATTTTTAAACTTGTAACTAAGAATTCTTAAAAGTAATCGTTGGTTTGCAAACTATGCATCACTCCTCATCTTTGTGATCCTTCTAAAAAACAAGACCAATAACACTAGTATTGATAATAGTAATGATAAAACTATCCATACAAGTTGTAATTTTAATAATCATGTTTTAAGAAAGATAAAGATTCGTGATGGTATTTAATGAAATGAACAATTCTCTAAAAATGCAATTAGAAGGGGAAAACTCTACCACTCTTAACACACCTACAATAAAGCTAATGCCTCGCAGTCTCAAAACATAACAACATGAAAAATAAAGATCTTTAGAAAAGTAAATGTATACTTTATTCTAGGTAAATTTTTAGCCTCAAGGATTAAGCTTATATTGAAGGTTATATATTGGAAAGCACATTAATATAAAAAAATGAATTTATGATGATTTATTTATATATGAGCAAAATATAAAATATGGGAAGGAACCTTACTAGATTCTAAATTATAAATATTTATAGGGTGCTTTTGAACTCGCACATTCTATAAGACAATAGTATCTAGCTAACATTTGCTATTTCTTTTTATGCTTTATAGATAAATATGCTTGCCATGATGAATACCAAAAGTATTAAAAGAATAATATATGGATCACTGTTTGATACTAAAAATAAAAGAAAACATGTTCCTTTACCAAAGGATGTCTCCAGTATTACATGAAATATAAACTTATACCTATTCTTATTTTTATCTCTATTTTGGTGATAAATAATAAAATTTAGGCTTCTTAAAAGCACACAACACGTCAAGACACTTCAAACCTTTAGTTAATTTGAAAATTTCTTTATTGATATTTATATATATCTTAATGGTTGCTTTGTGTCACTAAATTGATTGCTTATTATGCATTCTCTATTTTTTAAAAAAATTATGTCAATAAATTAATTACTCGCTTTTCTTTAAGTGTTGATGATGATCTAGCATGGCCATGAGACCATTTAGAGATCATTATTCCTAGTGCATCACTTAATGGGGTGATCAAAGCACTGTGACGGGGATATCTAGTACATGCAGTACAAGTTATGAAGGGGGAAAGAAGTGTCTACCAAGTATAAGAGTGTACACAAGAACCAATGAGTTACACATAAATGAAGATGAATTAAGTTCTAAGAAGAGGAAGTGCATTAGCATTGTGTGTATGTATTTATGTGTGCATCTAGGGACTCCTGGGAACGTTTACTTGTGTGTAATGAGCATTGCATTCATTTGGGGTCATCCTCTCCCTTACAAGTCAAGGTTTAAGGTCTTTTCTTTCATTAAGAAAGACAAGAGAGGTAATTCTCTCACTAAGAAAGACAAGAGACATGATCCTCTGGAAGTGAGGAGAGAAGTGATTTTCTCTTTCTAAGGTCTAAAAAGACACAAGCTTTTGTGTGGAAGTCAATTTTAAGGTTGAGGCCCAAGTCAATTTAATGAACTCTCCTTAAGGTGGTTGCATGGACCACAAGTTAAGAGTACAATTTGAGAAGCTATTCTTTTTAAAAAAGACATGGTGAATCCATTTTTAAAATATATCGCGATAGAAAGATGATATCTAAAAACGGGCCACGAGGGGTATGGAAACAACGATATCTACAACTTTCATGTTGGACATTTTTTCATCCGAGCAACACACAGAGAGATATCTTAAAATTTGTGCTACAGAGTAGGTCCTGGAACAACCACATCTTGCATGAAGATCAACTAAAGTCTCTCTCCAAGAAAAGAAGCTCTTGAAAGCCTATAAAAGAGGAGGCTCTCCTTGGGTGTGATAGAGGTGAAGGAAGCATCACTTTGCATGCATCCAAGAGGAGAAGAGAAGGTGCAAGTGCTACAGAAGCTCTACTGAAATCAAGTTCCAAGAGGAGAAGAGAAGGTGCAAGTGATGTGGAACCTCTACTGAAATCAAGTGCTGCGGAAGCTCTATTGAAATCAAGTTCCAAGAGGAGAAGAGAAGGTGCAAGTGTTGCGGAAGCTCTATTGAAATCAAGTTCCAAGAGGAGAAGAGAAGGTGCAAGGGCTGTGGAAGCTCTGTTGAAATTAAGCACCAAGAGGAGATCCCTACACATATTATGTAGGACAGAAGGAGACTCAAGAAGGATCAAAAGGTGCCAACTTTCAAGTTGTGCAAGTGTTAGCCGATTGTATACCATGCAAGGAATCGTGATCTCGTTTCCAAGATCTACAAGTAAGAACTGGTTTATGTGTAATGGAGGAGCTTGCTCCTTGTCAATAATATAACTCCACAAGGGGGGGGGGGGGGGGGGACTGGCCCATCTTCCAGTCCCTAGTGTGTTGTCAATTTCTCTCTCTTTCTCTCTCTCTCTCTCTCTCTCTCTCTCTCTCTAACTTTATTTTCTCTCATATGTTCTCTCTCTACGCCAGCATAATATTCACCATATATATTTTTAAGTATATAAGAAAGCTGAGCATGTATCTCGGACCTTATAACAGTGGTATCAGAGTAGGTCTCTTTGCTTTTCTCAAAGTAAAGGCGATCCTTGCAAGAAGAAGGTAAGGATGGCAACCGATGAAGTTCCTGCAAGTGAGCAATTACAGGCTCAATTGATAGAGTATTGTAGCTTGTTAGAAATTCTCAAAGTACGTTAATTGATTGACAGCTTAAGGGCAATGGAAGAAGCTACTAATGAAGGACTAAATCCTCCAAAAGATAGTGATAGTGGAAGAAACACCATTGCACCAATTGATGGTGAAGGTGCAAAGCATCCAATTGTTGAGAAGCTTCTTAGAAAAAGGAAGGACTCTTGGGTCAAGAAGAGTAAAAAGACCTCATCTCAAGTGAGGTGGATAAGGATGGAGTCATCTCCCTCGGCAACCAGCTACTCCCCTGATTTCTCAAGTTCCTCCTCCTCCTCATTAACTTCTAGTTCCTACTCTCTTGGTTCTAAGTCTCGTACAATCCGCAAACGGACAAAGAGGGACCATAAAAGAGGAGCAAGCTTAAGAAGACTAAGACTTTCAAGTCTGGGGATAAGGACATAAAGTTTGACTCTTACTCTGGTAAGAGAGATCCTGCTAAGGTATTAGTCTTTGTTAGGCAATTTGAATTTGCTTTTTCTAATGGTAATTTCTCAGAAAGTCCAAGCTAAGGCATGTAGGCATGCACTTGAGAGACACCGCTAGCAATTGGTGGTTGACTCTCATTTTGGAGGAAAGGAAACCTACGACTTGGAAAAAGTTCAAGGAGAATTTTTATGCTCAGTTCTTGCCTCCTGATTTTTTGAATGATGTCAAGAAGGAGTGGGATTGGCTAGGCTAGAAAGAGCATGAGAAGGTCACTAGTTATGTGGATAAGTTTTGGTCTACTCTTCTCAAGGTTACTCCTTTCATGGAGATCAGTGATGAAGAGAAGAAAAGGAAGTTTGAAGCTGGCCTACTCCCTCATTTACACAGAACCATGAAGGTGTATCCACATAAAACCTTATCTCGCATGATGGAGTTTGCCAGCATATCTGAAAGTTTGCATACACCTGGTACATCTTGAAAGTTGGAGATGAGTTCTTATAGAGCTAGACAAGAGCAACTCTATGATCAACCAAGAGATAGGACTAATCGAAGAAGACCTATCTTTACCCATGACCAATATTCAAAGCCAGAGGGTAACAAGAAGAAGCGCAATCATCTCTCACCCTCTCAGATACAAAAGTACAAAGAGGAAGGAAGGTGCTTTCTTTGTGGTGAGTTAGGGCATATGAAGCCTGATTGTCCTCACAAAAGGAAGGAAGCAAATGTGGTTAAAGATCCTCCTCCACCATCCTCAAATTCTATTCCAGATGTGTAAGCTAACACCCATTCAAATGAAAAGAAATGACAACTCTTAAAGGGTTGGGGGACACTCAATAATCAACGAGTTTGATGCTCTTTGATACAGGGTCCACATATAATTTTGTATCAGTAGATACTGTTGAAAGGCTACAAATTCCACCAGACCGATTGGGAACACCAATTGGATCAGGTTTGAAGGACTTACAACCAATTCTACTCCTATCCAAGGGAAGTTGAATCTTAGAATTCGGGATTACCGTGAGACCAAGAATCTTTTCAACTTGCACCCATTGGTAACTATGATGTTATCGTAGGTATGCCTTGGCATTATAAGATTAGACCTCTTCCCAATTTTGTTAAGAAGACCCTTGCATTT
This sequence comes from Lygodium microphyllum, assembly GCF_053477565.2. NCBI lineage: Eukaryota > Viridiplantae > Streptophyta > Polypodiopsida > Schizaeales > Lygodiaceae > Lygodium > Lygodium microphyllum. Next base: position 88,651,980 of record NC_141148.1, on the reverse strand, counting down.
CAATTCAAGGGTCAGAACATAGTATGCATTGTTGATGCTCGAGATTGGGTTGTGCCAATGGTTAGTCATATTAGCATTTCTAAAGAAATGAAGAAAGCTATTTCTGCGTACATGATTTTTGTGAGAGAGTCAAAAGAAGCTAATGACTCAAGGGCACTTGATGCCTCTAATGAACACACAATACCGACTAATGCTTCTAAGTTTCAGACTCTTAAAAAACCCCTCTCTTTAATTGATCAAGCCAGACATGATTTTGTTAAACAATATGAAGATTGTTTTAGTGATTCACTCCCAGGAGAGTTACCTCCTAAGCGCCCGAAAGATCACACAATTGATCTTATCTCGTGCAGTTCACCACCTAACCAATCGCCTTACCGAGTAAGTGCAAGTCAGCAAGACGAGATCCTAAAACAAGTAAACTAACTGTTGGAAAAATGGTTAGTTCAACCTAGCTCTTCTCCATACTGCTCTCCAGTCTTACTTGTTCAAAATAAAGATGGTTCTTTCGATATGTGCATAGACTACAGACCTTTGAACAAGATCACAATCAAGGATCATTTTCCTATCCCAAGGATAGATGATATCTTAGATAAGTTGCAAGGGGCTAGTATCTTTAGTCGCATTGATCTCAAGAGCGGCTATCACCAGATACATATAGCACCTGAAGATATTCATAAGACAGCTTTTCATACAACATTTGGACTATACAAGTTTTTAGTCATGCCATTTGGTTTGACTAATGCACCCGCCACATTCAATCGAATGATGGAGAGAATTTTCACACCTCACTCAAAGTTCACAGGTGTCTTCTTTGATGACATTCTAATATTTTCACGGTCTAAAGAAGAGCATAGAAAACATCTATCTACTATTTTTCAAGAGCTTCGCAAGCATAGACTACAAGTCAATGCTAATAAGAGTGAATTCTTCCTTTCGGAAATTCATTACTTGGGCCATATTGTTTCTCACAATTTGGTGAGAATGGATCTTGAGAAGATTCGAGCCATTGTTGAATGACCTACACCTACTTCTGTACATGAAGTTAGAAGTTTCTTGGGCCTATGTTCATACTACAAGAGGTTCATACGAGGTTTTGTGTATGTTGCATCTCCTCTACATGACCTTACTAAGAAGCAAATGCCTTTTTGCTAGGGATCAAGGCAACTACAAGCCTTTGAAAGAATTAAGTTTCTTATGACTCAAGAACCAATTTTCATAGTTTCGAATCTTCAAAAACCTTTTGAAGTTCACTATGATGCTTCTGGGGATTACATTGGAGCTGTGCTTAACCAAGAGCATCATGCAGTAGCATTTGAGAGCCAACGCCTCAAGGATCATGAGCTACATGCTCCAGTATATGAGAAAGAGCTTATGGCAGTGGTACATGCTCTTCAAGTATGGAAACACTACTTACTTGGTGTAGATTTTATTATTAAAACAGATCACCAAAGTCTAAGGTACTTTCTCACTCAGAAGAAGCTCTCAGAGAAACATATGCGCTGGGAAAATTTCTTATCTATGTTTCATTTTCAAATCCTTCATACATTTGGAACTAAGAATGTGGTAGCATATGCTCTATCACGGTGAACTCGAGTGAATACAATCACAACCATTTACCATAAATGAATTCATGGATTTACCCAAAATGTATGCAATTGATTCCGACTTCTCAACCATATGGGATCAGCTTAACTCACGGTCGATTACACCTTACTCGATTCAAGATGGTTATTTGTATCATCATCAAGCAATTTGTGTAGCATTACCATTGTGACACAAGGTAATGGATGAAGCACATGCATCTCCATATGCTGGACATAGGGGTATTCTACCCACTACTCAAGCATTGAAAATATATTTCTTTTGGTCCTCTTAGAGCTGACATTGAAAGATATGTCCATGAGTGCAAGATATGCCAAAAAGTAAAGTATGACAAGCATAAATCACCTGGTCTACTAAAGCCATCACCTATTCCCAATGAGCCTTGGGAAAGTACATCCATGGACTTTATCATGGAGCTTCCTCCCACCCAAGCAGGCAATGATGGAATCTAGACAATCATTGATAGATTCAGTAAGCAAGCTCACTTTATACCTGTGCAAAAGACAATCAAAGCCGATCATATGGCTAAGCTATTCATTGCTCATATTTTCAAGCATCATGGCAAGCCTAAGTCCATTATAAGTGATTGAGATCCCCGCATGACCAACCTCTTTTGGCAAGCTCTCTTCGAGAACCTCGGGACAAAGTTAAAATTTTCATTCTCTTATCATCCTCAAACGGATGGGCAGAGTGAAAGTGCTAATTCTACTACTCTTTGAAACCTCGATCTACTAGGCGGGCTTTGTACTTGTCAATGTTACCATCTAGTTTGAGCTTCTTTTAAGAAACCCATTTGCAGTTGATTAGTCATTGTCTAGGAGGAAAAGGGACCAATCTCCAAGTGTAATTTTGAAGAAGAAGAGCCTTTTACTCTTCAAGCATGGTAGTATCCAATAAGAAACTTCATTACTTTAGAGTGTTTGAGTGATGAATGGTCAATTTGGTGGCTTTGAAATGCTATCATAAAGTGGATTTCTTGCTTGGAAAATTGCAATATGAGCTTGGATAGAGAGGTCATCCAAGCTCTTGTAGCATGGAGTGGGTAATGACATGGCTTCATCTTCATTTTGAGTCAAATGAGCTGAGGGGACTAATGGGTTTGAAGGATGAATGCTAGTAACAATGAGGGTAGCAGGGGGTGTAATGCTATTTGTAGAAGACATTGCACCTAGCCTTATTGACCTTCAAAGAACTTTGATAGAGGGAGAGGTGTCTTTACTTCTATGATTACTTGCTATTTCTTCACTTGTTTACGAGATGAAGAGGATAGATGAGATTTTTTGGGAGTTGAAGACAATGGGGATGGGTGAGTAGATGAGGTTCTAAGTACTTATTGCTTTGTTGGTCCTACTATTATAGCTTCTTTTTGGTAATCAATGTTGAAATGAAAGGGAGAAAAGTTGGGGTATTCAGCTTGTGAGCTATTATGGTAGTGATTAGGAGATGGGGATTGAGGTAAGAGAGGAGCTAAATATGGTGTAGGGGTTGTAGACGTGTTTATTGTTGGAAATGTGGCTATTGTCATGGCTCTCTAGGCACCATATGTGGGGATGGTTGGAGCTTATTTAAGCTCTCTACAAGTTGCAATTGATGATGAACTTAGCCTGCTCTAGTTAGAGAGTGGTGAGGAAGAAATCAAGGCATGAGTTGGAAGTAGAATTTGATGAAGTTTGGCCTTCACTAAACCTTGGACTAGAGGGTATTAAGTGTGCTTGAATATGTGGAAGGGCTTTGTCCCATGTGATAGGTGTACTTGGGAGTATTATGAGTAGTGAAGTGAGAATACGATATGCAATACCCGGTGTTTGATGTGTGATTGTTAGTGGATGAGATAGAATATGTTGATTCAAGGGGTGCAACTGGATAGAGAGTAAGAGATTGGGAATTTATGGTGGTTGAGAGAGTCAAGAAGATATTGAGTTTTTGAAATATAGCACTCCTACCATAGGTAGGCTTTGTGGTCATAAGGCTCACCATATCTAGTGAAGACAAGCTGTGTGGCTCTTGATGAGAATTTGGATTTGTGGTCACTGTTGACTAGAAAGGCTATGCATCCAAATATCTTGAGATGTGATAAGTTAGGAGGGTGGCCAAACCATAATTCATAGGGAGTGTGATTGTGAGGAGAGGCAGAATACAACCTATTTTGGAGACAAGTTGTGGTAGCAATTGCTTCTTCCCAATATTCTTTGTCAAGATGGTAATAAAGTGTGATTCTTACATTCAAAAACTCCATTTTGTTGTGGATGATACAATATGGTAATATCATGATGAATTCCAAAGGCTTTGTAGTAGTCTTCAAACTCATTGGAGGTGTACTCTCCCCCATTATCTATTTGTAGAGCCTTGATTCATAACTCGTGCTTATTATCCACTACTTCTTTATTCACTTGGAACTTTGAAAATACTTGTGACTTCCTTGTAAGAAAATATACAACAATATATCTTGAATAATTATTGATTAGCACCATAAAATATTTTCCTCAAGTGAGTGAAGTGGAATTGATAGGACCACAAATGTCAAAATGTACTAGTTGAAGGGGTTAAGATGCAACCGAATGAGATTTAGAGTAGGGAAGGTGTGTGGCTTTTCTTAGAGCATAAGCTTGACAAAATGGAAGTTGAGAGAGAGAGGATGGGATGTTGAGGACAAGTTTATTGTGGATAAGTTATTGGAGGATATGTTGAGAGACATGACCAAGTCAAAAGTGCCATAGAAGAGTCTTAAGGTGAGCTTGAGAGTGAGCATGGGAAGTCCACCTTATAGAATATGTAAGATACCACATGAATTCAAAAGAAAGGGTATTATATTTAGTAAAACTTACATGATTATATATATAAAAGAGGTTTTTAATTACAAATTGAAAAAAATCTATAACTTTAGTAAAGTAAAAGGGGTCATTTTAAGGCCTTATAGGATGTAAAGAAAGGGTATTTCTTAATATCCTTTGAATGCATGTTATATAGATGATTTCTTATAGGCGGACTCCTCACGAGAGTGAGGTGGAATTAGGAGAGGCACTAGTAGGAGGTTTAACAATTGAGTAACCAAGAGTGTGAAGCTTGCCTAATTTTGGACAAGTGAGTTTCAGAGAACATGAAAGTAGCAGTAGGATGTGGTGGCCCTCAAAGAAGTGAGCAGTGAGAGAGGCTTGAAAAGTGAGCTCATTGATGTTGAGAAGATTTTTCTTGAGATTTGGAACATAATTGACTTTGTGTACCTTGATTATGTGGTTGGATGGAAGCTTCACTTGAATGGTATTGTAAACCTTAGCTTCTTGGATGCTGTTGCTCCCCATGGCTACATTGAGCAGAGTAGACATCTCTTTAAAATTGACCAATGCTTCTTTGTGGAAAGTTATGTGATGAGTAGCTCTAGAGTCTAGCAACCATGTGTATTCTTCTTTAGAGTCTTGATGAGGTACCTAAACACTTGTAGCTAAGTTGATGATGATGTCTAATTAATCTTTTGTGGCATAGTTTCCAATGCTAACAAACTGAGCTTGCCCTCTTGAGTGATTTTTGAAATGGAAAGAGTATCCCTCATAGCTTGTTCTTGCTTGCTTCTATTGATGAGAGGCTAAAGCTTGATTTTAACAATGTTGGTTTTAGTGGTGATAAAGGCTCTCTAGGATAGAGGCAAGGAGGCAAGAGGAAACATAGCTTGTAGTTCTTTAGAGATGGCCAATCTAGATATTATGGTTTTATCTAGCAGGGACTACCATTGCTCTAAGAACTTAGTAGCTGATTGATCTTCATGCATAATGTTAGTGACTAGCTTTCTGAACATGGTCATTTGATATACAATATGTGTGTGTTCATAGGTATTGTTGAAGAAATCCCAAATACCTTTTGCAGTGCATATTTTTCTTACTAGTTGCAGTTGTCGATCTCCACAATGGATCAAAATCTCCATCTGTGCAATTACATCTCTTTGCATCCAATCTTCTTTGTCTACTCCATCTTATTTAGGGCATTCTTCTTTGCCATTGATGAAGTTTCAGAGGTTAGCTTGAGATAGGTAGAGCTCCATCCTTAGCTTCCAAACTTGATAGTTGCTACCATTGAGTTTGTCGATCTTGATGTGGTAGTTTTATAAGAGGTAGTAGCAGTTATGAGAGCCATTAGAATAATGAGAGTAAAAGGAGATAAGTGGTTTGTGATTTTGGAGATAACAGAGAAGATATGATGGGCTAGATAACTAGAACCTGGGGCTCTAATGACGTAAAATGCTTGCACAAAACACAAAAAGCAGCCCCCTCTGACTATGAGAACGTGGCTTGCTAGGGCTCTTCTCTCCTCATCCTGCTCCTTCTTCACCGGCTAGAGGCTCGTATTCTAAATATCTAGGATATTTACAACAATGAGGATCATTATGGGTCCCTTTTGCCCACATTTGCATATCCTTATATCTAAATATCTTATTTAGACTTTATCCTAACACTCCTTACATGTGAAATTGATCTCCCTAATACAATTTTTTCTTCATTATAGGAGTGAATGATTCTTATCAAACTCTTTGTGCTGTTCTACCATTTGCAGATTTTTGAGAGGGCTACCAAAGAAATAATTCTTTTTTCTCTTTATCCTTTGCCTTAGCACCTAGCTATTAGACCTAGTCATACTCCTTGATCTTGGACTCATTGAGGCACAGGTTGGGGTAAGGTCACATAGAAGTTGGCCTTAGGTTGGGGACTGAGGTTGGAGATAATTAGTCGAGTTTGGTTGTGTAGAAAGGATGAGAGGTAACTAAGGAGAAAGATGAAGTAAGCTATGACACTTGGTGGGTAGCTTGGGGTATTGCATGGGCCCATTGCCACCTACTAAGTATCCTTTAGTGATGGTTGTACTCACTTCAAGCATACTTAACCCACTCTCACACTTGTCAATATGGTGGTTCTCTTTATACTTCTGTGAAAACACAGGATCTAGAGCATGGCAGCTATGGTGGCTCATAGGCATAGACTAGATTCATGTAGACACTGACATGACAGAGACCAAGAGACTTGACTCATGAACAGAGAACAAGAAGCAAGTACACTATATTGAAGAATAGACTGACAATGACATTGCATTCATCTCATATGAAAATAACAAGCAAGTACAATGATATATAGAACTGGGGAGGTGCAACCTTTCTTCTCTATGCCTATGGGATTCAGTTGCCTGCATGTCCTTAGCCCAGGATTGCCTCATACAAAGAGGCTATAATAGGTGTAATTGCAAATCTCAACACCCCTTCTCAATCACAACCAGAAGTACAAAGTGTGTAGAGGCTTTAGTGAAAGCAATATGTGCAAAGTGTGGGCACAGCATAAACATGGAAAAACACTAAAGGCTATCGTAGAAAGGGCTAAGTGTGGGTACCACAAACATGGTGGACATCCAAAGGCTGTAACAGGGGCCTCACAAAGTGTACAGAGGCTGTAGTACAAGGCTATGTGAGGAGTTTACAAGCTTATGATAAAGGCATTTGGGCTTTAGAAATTACAAGGCTAACACAATCTATTAGAGTAGGCATAGAAGGACTGATGAGGCTTGTCCTTCTCCTGGTGGTCTTCTTCTTCTTCTTCTTCTTCTTTTGCTCCATGGTCTTCTTCTTCTTTCCTTCTAGGACCTCTTTTTGGTGTGGTAGAACTTCTCGGTGTGTCCGGTCCTTTTGCAAAAATCACATAAAAGCTGGTCCTTCTTCCCTTTGTACCTATTGCCAACATATAACACTTGTTTATCTCTAGAGGTTCTTGGTTCTTCCTTAGGTTTTTAGCTTCTTTTCCTCTTCTAACTATGATGCATGGATATCAACAAGCTTAGGGTTTGGCATATTGATTAAGGTTGTTGATACATTATTATATTCAGGAGGCAAACTTTTAAGCAGAACACCGATACAAACATCTTCTTCCATTTTAATGTTGATTCTTGCAAGCTGGGTTAGAAGTCCTTCCATGTAATCTAGATGTGTGGCAAGTGGTGTGCTGGACTTCATGTCAAGCCTGAAAAATTCAATCAAGAGACCATACTTTGATGACTTAGACTATGCACCAAACAAGGTGTCCAGTCTCTTCCATGTATCATGTGAGGTCACACAGTTATCCACATGGTGGATATAGCTGTCGTCTAGCTCCAATTTGATAATGGCATGAGCCTTATTATTAAAATTTTGCCAAGTGACTGCAAGATCCGCCTCATGAGGCTTCTTTTCTTTGCCACGTGATGGCCCAAAGACCCTTATTCATTAGGATAAGGTTGATGCGGGTCTGCCAAGTGTGAAACCCAACCCCCTTAAAGCGAACTGCCAGAGAGTCCTTGCCCATGTTGGAGTTGCAGGAATAGTAGCAAATCAGCTCCAAAATTCTCAGATTTCAGCAGTAGAAGAAATGATATTGAATGTGCTAACAAGCACAAGTGCCCAAAAAGCACTAAGTGACTAGTATTAAGAGATACTTGTGGAGCCAGATGCTTGGAAAACCTTCAATAGGTCTTCAAGAACTTCAAGGATCTTCAATGTTGTATTCCCCTCCTTGATTTTATGCTGGAGTAGCCCAAAAAATCTCAGATATGTTGTAAGCCAAAGCTGACACAAGTGACAAGAGTCATTGAATAAGTGTTAAGAGACACTATGCTTGAATCTTCTTGAAATGCTTCCAAATCTACCAAGAACTCCCCTCCTCAATGATTTGATGTGAGAGTATGTGTTGGAACTTCAGTATGCAGTCAGATCAAAGTGGTAGTGGACTGTTTTAAGTGGAGTCTTTTAGGGTTTAGCAGGCCTGACTGTATCTAGAGCATGGCAACTATGGTGGCTTACAGACATAGACTAGATTCATGTAGACACTAACATGACAAAGACCAAGAGGCTTGACTCAAGAACAGAGAACAAGTAGCAAGTACACTACATTGAAGAACAAACTAACAATGACATTGCATTCATCTCATATGAAAATGACAAGCAAGTACAATGATATATAGAACTGGGGAGATGCAACCTTTCTTCTCTATGCCTACAGGATTTAGTTGCATGCATGTCCTTAGCCCAGGACTACCTCATACAAAGAGGCTATGATAGGTGTGATTGCAAATCTCAACAATTTCCACCTTTATTGATACCTCCATCACCATTATTGCCCTCACCATATTGTTGTCCTCCTCACCCATATCATCACCTTCATCATTGATAGAGGTGTTGTCCTTGTCCGTAAACTCCTGCTTGTCGTTGTGCTAACATCCTCTTCTCAGCTTTCTTGTTCATCTTTAGAAGAGTCTTCTAGTTCATGAACTCTTTTCAAAGTCTCCAAAGCTGATTGAGCAAGAGTCTTCTAACCTTTAGATTGATGAGGAGAGCTAGGTGCACTAGACAAGGAAGTGGTGTTAGAGCCTATGGACTAGGAGAAATTGAAAATATCCTTGCCTAGCCATGGTGCACTAGAGAATGCTTGCCTTGGTAATGAATGTGGTCACACAATTTGCTTGGTGTGGACCATGAGGTGGATTACAAGAGTAGAAGAAAAGGAGAGCAATACAAGTGTGAAACAAAGAATGAATTAAAGAATAAGAGCTATTTATATGGAACTTACTAAAATAGTTTAAGGGGGATTCACTGACAGCAACCCTCCCACGGCAGAAAATGAACATGAAACCAAGGTAGAAGTGTGCAAAATCTATGCACATGGCTGAGCCATTAATCTCAAAAACTGAAAAGAAATCATAAATCTTCCACTTAATAATGAACCGATTCGTTATCTTTATCATCTTCATCCATAGCTTCAACCATTATACAAGAACAAAAGGGAAAAGAAGAATTTCTGCACAAAAGACAGAGGAGAGAGGAGAGAGAACAACTTTTTGCACACCCAAAAGGAGAATATGCAATTGTAGAAGAGAGGGAAGGGAAAGAGGCACATAACCATTCGTGCACTCCACCCCACCTCTTCCCCAAAAAGCACACCCCTTCGTATTTTTATTATTTCTTTGAAACTTTGATACATTTGATATTATAAGGCCTTTGGCCTTTAATTTTGAGTATTCCTACCCTTCACAAATGCATGCACGCAACACTTTTGTGTATACCATTTATTTATTATGGTGTATGTGGATGTGGATGTGGCCCCCTCATATCTTTATCTCTTTTTGGTGATTTTGTAACAATGTAGTATTATTCTCTTGACAAAAAATAAAAATATGATGCATGCTTGGATTCTTTTGTGCCTTGTTTTTATGCTTCTTTGAGTGTCATCATATTCCTCCCAAACTGAAACGTGAAGTGTCCTCGCGAACCTTGTCAAAGAAGAACCACTGTCAAAAACAACTTCCAAAATTGTTAGTAAAACAACTTCGATCACAAGGCCTAGCCATGGTAGGGTATGGGACTCCAAATCCACGACCACCAGAGTAAGGGAACTCCTGCCTCACTATACTCCCACACTGAAAAACTTTACTAGTCTTCAAAGGATAGGGTTGTATCTTTCACAATGATCAGAACAACAACTTCTTTGCCCAATGTAGAAAGGAAGAAGACTCCATCATGTAGCTCCATAGGTACTTGAGGGAACACCATTTGATTGTAGCCACATCTTTATGTATCTTCGGATGTAGGGGTTTACTAGCATTGATAGCTAGGAGGAAAACCCCATTAGAGATTTACCTTTGCAAAGAGCTTTTTATTTTTTTTAAAAAAATGCTAATGATAGATATTAAGAGTTGTTAAACCTTATGGTTGCCCTTTAGGGTTTTGTTTCTCGTGTCTTTCAAGAGCTTATTTATCTTAGGTTGTGTAACTTGAGTGAGGCTTTAACTTTTGTGTTGTTAAAGGTTGTTGTTAGATGACATTAGATTTATTTAAGCTATGAGACCCTTAACAATAGGATGATGGGTCTGAGAGGGTATCATAGGAGAAAGGGAAGTGAAGATGATGTGTGTCTCTTAAAGGAGAGGAAGATAGCAATGGGGAGGAGGATATTGGCAAGGATGGAGAGGTGAAGAGTAGGGAAAGGCCACCATAAAGGAGGATGAAGATGGTGCATGGTGGAGAGAGATAGTGTGGTATTGCTAAGGGTAAGGGAGGGGGATGAAGGGACTATGAAAGGACATGGAGGTACTTTCAAGGGGTCTCAAAGGGATTGAGCTTAGAGATTCATTTGAGAGGCAATATAGAATAGGACCATGCATTTGTTTTGATGGAAGAGCAGGGTGCGACTGTTGGGGAAACAATTCTTCTTCTTCTTCTCCTTCAACTATTGGATTGAATTGACAAAGACGGTGCTTTTGTGTGATGCAGATGCACTTGTTTAACAAAAGAAGAGGGCTTATGACTTTTGGGAGAAGGGCAAGTTGATGATGAAGCGGCCCTCCTTCATAGCATCTCTTTCTTTCTCTTTGTCGCTTTGTGACTTATGTCTGTTCTGGAGAGTGGCAGGAGGATGTGGCACGTCTATGTGTGTGACACAAACGCCTCCTCTCTCTCTCTCTCTCAGCATCTCTCTGTGTCTATGTATGTGGCTACAATCTGATATAGTTCCTGGAGCGACAACGATACTCGTGGTGGGATGCATCTGAACGCCTTCTTCAGAACTCGACAGCTTTCCTCGCTCGTGCTCTCCCCCTCTCGAGTCCCTCTTTCTCTCTCTGTGTCTGGTCTCGCTGTCGTTATAGGCGCTGCTGCTACGGTGCCAGCGCGCAAAGGAGGCCGACTTGCACTTTAACGTTGTCAGCAGTGCGGTCAAGCCTTTGCCAAAGGCACTGCTGTCGGGATACTTCTGCGTTCTGCATGTTGCACAAGATGTAGATCTTCATGGAGCGGTCGAATGTCGCACAGCTTATTCTATACTTCCCACCACTACTCGAGGACATTCTCTCTCTCTCTCTCTCTTTCTCGTTCTCTCTCTCACACAGGAGTGGCAAGAAGGGGAAGATAGAGGATGTAGCCATCAAATATGAGGATGGCATTGGTGAAAACTTCAACTGCTGCAGCTTTGGATTTTGCATGAACTTCACAACTTCCTGTTCTAACCTCAGAATTGTGAGTTGATCTTTGGCCTGCAAGGCTTCTCGTAAGAGGCTATCCACCTCCCCAGATCCCACAGGCTCGAACACTCCACCGTTGCTAACAGGCAAAGTAATCGAAAAGTCCTCTTGACAGCCAAGATCATCGACATCAATCCTACGAGGAGGAGGCATCGGACAGAGGGCCCATTGTATTTTTTTTTGTTTTTAAATTTTAATCAAGAACCCAAATTTTCCCACTACGAGGACGGAAACCCATATTGTTTCAATGTGATGGAAATGTTCATTTGATGTTGGGGAGTTTCGAAAAATTTTGTTTATAATAAATACATTGTCATGAGATGTTTCCAAAAAGAAATAAGTTTCCAACATTATGTGAATATTTTTTTATTCCAAGAAAATGTCCAAAATAGGAAAGAGAGTAAATGTGATTTTTTGATTTTTTTTGGAATTATTTTCTGATTTTTATGTTTTTTTTGGATTTTTTATCAATTTCCATAAGTTTAGAAAGAATTTCAGCCAATTTGGAATTTTTAGGAATTTTTTAATAGGATTTTTTAAAGAAGAAAAATTATTAAACTGTGGGAAAAGGTTTCAGCAATTTTCGATAAATTTTCAAAATTTATTTTGAAGTTTTTATGATTTTGTTCAAATTTTAAATGTGTTTAATGGATTTTATGATTAAAAAATGATTTTCGAGATTTCAAAAATGAATACACGGACACGCGTGAATAGCTGTGTGTGAACGAACGAGCACGCACCATCGCACGGACAAGTCCAAACGCGCGTCTCGCGCGTGGACAGTCACAAACAGACGCGATCACGCATACACACACGCGAACGGCCGCCCCCGCTGATGCAGAGACGCAATAATAATAATAATAATAAATCACAGCACGGGGTTGCTGTGCGAGAACCACGGGGTTGAGGTGTTTCTTATTGGGTTTTGCTGTGCTTTGTGCTCGCTGCAGGAGGGGGTGAACAGGGGCTAGGATGGGGGAGGGGGCTTTGGAAGGGGGTAGGGGAAAGGGGCTTAGGGGGAGGGGTTGTTTGGGGGAACCGGGGGTGGGGTGGGAACCAGGGGGTTGGGTTAGTTGGAGGGGGGTTGGGGGGGCTGGTTAAGGGGGAGAGGTGGGTGGCCGTCAGTGGGAGGGAGGGGAAGGAGGTGGTGGAGAAGGAGATGGAGAAGGAGGAAGGGGAGGAGGAGAAGGAGGAGGCGAGGGCGGAGTGGAGGTGGCGGACGGCGGCGATGCACGACAGGCGGCGGAGGCGACCAACGGGTGACTCACGGCGGCAACGGCGGGTGCCTGATCGGCGACAGCGGCGCAGGCGGGCACTGGAAAGGAGGTGCCAAGGGAGGAGAAGGGGGGTAAGGAGGGTAAAGGGAGGAGGAGATGGCGGGGAGGGAGGAAGAGGGGGGAAGGATGTGTGCTCGGCGGGAGGGGCAGAGGGGCGTCCTTCCGGAAGAGGGTGGAGGGAGGAAGGGATGAAGGCAGGAAGGAGGGTGAATGGAAGAGGGAATGGAGGCAGGAGAAGGAGGAGGCGGGGGAGTAGGGGAGGAGGAGGGGGGAAGAGGGAATGGAAGAAGAAGGAGGAGCAGGTGGGAGAGATGCGGGGGAAGGGGCGGGGAGATAGAAAGAGAAAAAGAAGAAGAGAGAGAGAGAGATAGAGAGGGAGGAGTTGGTTGGGAAGGGGAGGGGTGGTAACAGACGTGGGAGGGGGGGTATATTTTTAATTAATTAATTAATTAATTAAAAAATTAAGAAAAAGGTAAAAGAAAGGCGTGGCCCCGTCCCGCGTGCGTGTGTTGGGCAGGGTAAAAAAATTTGCAGTGGCGGGATTGGAATGGCGCCAGGACGTCGGCACGGGGTGCGCTTATGCGACCCGGCATGGCAAGTCGCGTAAAATCGAAAATGCGTGCGTTCACGCGCGAGACGAGTCACGCGAGATATGTCAAAATAAAGAAAAAGTAATATCTCACAATCCGATCGTCGAAAGGAAATGGTGTAAAAACGAAAAACGTACAAGACGACAGGGAAAAGATAGGGGAAAAGGTCAACGAGGGCTCTGGGGGGAATAAAGGGCGTGCACATGCAAAAAACACGAAAAATGCAGTAAAAAACACTCGAAAAAATTAATAACGAAAAATTCGGCAGTCGAAAAAGGGGGGAGGAAAAATGAAAAAGTGGGGGGAAGGCTGGCAGGACACGGTTGTCAAATCAAACTGGAATTCTGGTGAAAATAGGGCAGGTCCACATGGAAAAATGTCAAAAAGACGCACGAAAAGATCCCGAAAAACTGCAAAAATAAATATTGGACAAACCGTGCATCGGAATGACATGGAGTAAAAAGGAAAAATGTCAGGGAGGAAGGGGAGGATAGGGTTATCATGTCAGATCACCGTTCCGAAGCAAGCAAGACGCATTCACATGGAAAACTATCCAATTTACACAAAATACTTCAAAAATTAATAACTTGAGAACCGTGCATCAAAACAGGGGTGGGTAAAAAGGAAAATTGGACAGTTCAAAGGGACAAACAGGGCTGTAAGGGTAGATGGGGAGTTCGCTGAACGTAGGGTGTGTTCACATGAAAACACATCAAAATAAGAGAGAAAGAGAAATGGAGGAGAAACATCCCCAAGGGAGGGGTGACAGTGGACGGGTGGGTGGGGAAGGGACCTCAGGAGGGTAAAAGAAAGTCATGGAGTACATGCATGATCAAAGTGAGGCGTATGCAGGGCGGTATGCCACATAGACGTGCAAGGACGCGTCCCCATACTTAAAACATTAACAGCAAGGGAAATGCATCATGACAACCTACGATTCAACAATCGATTTGACGCTGACGTCCCCACACTTAACACCTTAACATACATGTGCAATTAGGAGATAGGGTTAGGAAAACTTGGCCCGTGTGGCTGATAGTTGAAATCGATTGTCGATGTCGCGCGCTGTGTCTCAGGGGCGGTAGGAGGTACCAGAGCTCGCTCTGCAACAGACGCGTCCACCAGGGTAGGGACCATGTAACAACACCCAAGGAGGTAGCTAATGGATGAATCTCGTCGGGTTGGTGTTGCTGACGAAGGATAGTCACTCAGCTTACAGCACTCAGATGGGATGAGAGAACAGTCACTCACTCCATTACGGACATCACTCGATGAATAATGATTGAAACCCATATCTCACACTCGATTTAGGAATTGACAAGGGGGATGGTGCATAGGAGTACACCAGGGTGCACAGTTGATGGTGTATTAGTGCGTCCAACACGGCTGGCATAGGTGCAGGCAAGAAGGAAGGCCAAGGAGCCTTACAGTGCAGTGTACAGAACAAGGTGACGTGTCCTGTGATGATAGCAGAGACCCACCCCATGGGTGCATAGGGAAAAGAGAACATACCTTGCGCCAAGGGTTGTAACGTTCCTTAATCTCACCTCTCGATGATTTTTGTTTTTTTAGGACACAGTAGTCACACTCTGACCCCCCTCTGTCTCACGCTTTGTTGATAGATACAGGAGGGCAACCCGTGCCTTACACCCATTGATGTAATCCGCACAGTCGCTTGTGCAGAGGTTGTATGCCTTGTGTGCATCTGATAGTGAAACAGTGCATCCCGCCCTGTGCCGGCATACGGTGCGAGAAGGAAGGCCAAGGAGCCTTATAGTGCAGTGCACAAGAACAAATCGTGCTTTGTGCATTGAGAGGCCCATCCTATGCGTGCAACACTCCGTTCACACTTCTCACCTCTCATTTGATTTGAAGGGAAAAGATTGGACACTCGCCCCACCCTCTGTCTCACACTCGTTTGAGAGTTACAGAGGGCAACCCATACTCACTTCCCCATCCAGTTAGGATGAAAGCTCGCGTCACTCGATTATTTGTCGATGAAGATAGCGTCGTCAGTTGTTGAAGAGGCGTACCCAGGGAGGTAGCCATCAGATCGAACATTGTGTTAGATAGGAACATGGCGTTTGCTAGAGGACTCTCAAACGCTCTGCAGAAAGGCATAGGACACATCGTACCAAGGGAGGTAGCTTTGGAACTAGACCCTGGGGATGTCAACTAATGAATCCACTTTCTGGACTGCTGGGTGTTGCCACCTTTTCCACAGCCAGCTTCCCGCCCAAGGGTGTTGACCACCTTTTCTTGGAACGAGGCCTGCTATGACAAAGAATTTCTTCATTTTCTTCCATAATAGTTTTTTTTTTCTTTTTTATTCTCTTTTTTTTGTTTTTTTTTCTTGTTTTTTCGTCTCCTATTCCCGAGGGTGTCTCCACCTTTTCTTGAAGAATAGGTTGGCATGACAGGGACCGAAGTCCTTTTCTCCCATGACCGATATGTATATATTTTTTTCTTTTTCGAATTAAGCAAGGGAATGGTAGAAATACCATTTGTCAGAGCCGTCCTCGCCTTGCCGCGCTGGTGGAAAATGGAGGATAAGAGATCAGGGGTGGGAGGTGGGGTTGAGGGGACAGAGGGTTGCGTCCACCTCATAAGGAGTGACTGAAGAACGGCTATCAGAAGTAGCATCATAAGAGTTACAGTGCCACGCCAACGGGAGAAAGGATCAGGTGACTGTGATTGTCAAGATCCCCAAAGAGAGAAGCACTTCTTCAGGCGATAGCCATTAATCAGGAAGGGATCATCAGAGGCATCAACGGTCTACACTTGGACAGAGCCATTAGGGTTGACAGCAAGTACCTTATATGGGCCCATCCACCGCTGTTGAAGCTTGCCAGGAAACTTGCCAAATCGTGAATCATAGGCTAGGACCAAATCACCTTCTTTGAACTCCTTGTGCTTGATGAAGCTATCATGGTAGGCCTTACGTCGAGCTTGCGTGGCTTCCATGCACTGTAGAGCCATCCTGCGAGTTTCGTCCAAACATTCCAAGTGCAAGAGACGACGTTGCAGTGAATCATCGTCCCCCAAATGCTCTTTGATAGCCACTCGCAAAGAGGGCAATTCCAGTTCAACAGGGAAAACAGCTTCGGTACTATACACCAGCTGGAAGGGTGTCTATCCTATTGCTGCTTTATGGAAGGTTCTGTATGCCCAGAGGGCCTCTGTAAGTCGATCATCCCAATCACGATGATGTGCGGCAATCGTCCTTGTCAGGATCGAGCAGAGGATGCGATTGGTGACTTCGACTTGGCCGTTGGCTCTGGGGTAGTAAGGAGTGGACTTGCGATGGCGGATCTTATACAGTTTTGTCAACTCTTCCATGAATTTATTAATGAAATGAGTGCCTCTGTCACTTACCAGCTCTAGGGGACTGCCAAAACGGGTGATGATATTCTCGTACATGAATAGGGCTACGCTTTTACCATCGTCCTGCTTTAGGGCTTTAGCTTCACACCACTTTGTGACATAATCTGTACATACCAGGATGTATCTGTTCTGTTTTCTTTTGGTGGGAGGATCGATTGGGCCGATGAAGTCAATGCCCCACTTCTCGAACGGCTTCAAAGGAAGGATAGGTTGCAGTGGCATAGCGCTAGTCTTGGTGGGTTTCCCCATCCTTTGACAGGCATCACATCGCTTGCAGTAGTCATAGACATCCTTATGAATGGTCGGCCACTAGTAACTTGCTAGCAGAGCCTTCCTGGCTGTAGCTTCTCCTGCAAAGTGGCCTCCACATGGCTCCTCATGGCAAGCCTTCAAAACAATCCCAATCTCATCTCCTGCAACACATCTTCGGAGCACTTTATCTTTGCCTTTCTTGTATAGTGCACCGTCTAACAGGGTGTAGGGGGTTGATTCTAAGAGAAGCTTCTTCCTTTCCCGACTAGAAATGCCAGGAGGGTACTGTTGGGTTGCCAGCAGATTGGCAATGTCTGCATACCAGGGGGTTACAGTTTCTACCAGGAATAGGGAAGCATCAGGGAGGTCTGGATCATCCTGCTCCTCGTCTGCAGTCTGCGGGATACGCGACAGATGATCAGCCAGAACATGGGAACGACCAGGTTTGGTAATTACCTCAAAGTCGAACTCCTGAAATAGAAGGAGCCATCTCATCATTCGTCCTTTCACGTCTGCTTTGTTCATCAGAAGGACAGGGCCTCATGATCCACATAAAATTTAAAGTGGGTAGACAGTAGGTAGTGGCGAAACTTCTCTAGGGCAAACACCATTGCCAAGCACTCCAGCTCGGTCACTGTATAGTTCCGCTCTCTATCAGTGACTTTTCGGCTTGCGTAATAGACGGGCTGCTCCAACTTCGAGGATCCCTTCTAGCATAGGACCGCACCTAAGCCTTCAATTGATGCATCAGTGTATACATGAAACTCCTTCGTCCAATCAGGAGGTTGCAGGATGGGTGCCTCAATTAGACACTGCTTTAGAGTGTTGAAGGCTTTGTTACATTCTTTCGTCCAAAGAAACTCTGCATCTTTCCTCAAAAGATTGTGCAAGGGGGTTGCCTTTGTTGCAAAATGGGCTATGAACCTTCTGTAGTAACCCACATGGCCTAGGAATCCCCTCAACTGTTTGAGGTTGGTGGGTGCTGTCAGAGCTACGATCTTCTCGATCTTTGCAGGGTCTGTTGATATCCCTTGTGCAGAGACAATGTGGCCCAATAGAACTCCAGAAGAGACTCCAAAGATGCATTTGTTGGGGTTGAGGGAGATCCCATACTCCCGGCATCGGTCAAAGCATTATTCCAAATGTCCCCAATGTTTAAGAATCAGACTGTAAACACAGAAGTCATCCAAACATACCTCAATAAAGTCGTGTAGACGAGTTTGGAATGTGGCCATCATGACTCGCTGGAAGGTAGCAAGGGCATTGCAGAGCCCAAATGGCATCACTTGGTAAGCGTAGGTCCCCCATTCTATGGTGAAGGTTGTTTTGGACTGATCTTCTTCTGCTATCTGCACTTGGTTGTATCCATTGAAGCCATCTAACAAGGAGTAAAGCTCATGTCCTGCCATTGTGTCTAACAGCTGGTCTGTAAAAGGGATAGAAAAGTGATCCTTCTTCGTCTTGGAATTCAACTTGCGAAAATCCACACATATACGAAGCTTGCCATTCTTCTTGGGTACAACCATGATGGGTGAGACCCATTCACTGTTGGCCACTGGATAGATGAACTCCACTTCCAAAAGCTTCAATAGCTCTGCTTTCACCAGTGTGGAATAATTCGTGTTCATTCGCCTTTGTTGTTGCCGTACTGGCTTGGCATCAGGCTCCAAGTCAATATGATGCTGACATATTGTGAGATCAATCCCCTTTAGGTCTTTGTAGGACCATGCAAACATGTCCAAATTTGCTTTCAACAAGTTGTACAAGGTTGACAATTCCTCTTCTGGTAGGCTGCTACCCACCTTCAACTGGCGTTTAGTGCCATCTGCATCCACAAAGGTTAACTGCCTTTCACCTTCTACTTCATGGATGAAGGTCCCACGGACTGCTTCTGGGTATAGATCCGACTCCTTCAAGGGGGTGGTGTCCTCTTCTGATGTCCCACTAGACCCAACGTCTTCTTTCAGTAAGGACTTAGGTTGCTCCTTGAAATGCTGAAATGGGATCAGCGCTGTCTCGGTTTTGGTTTGAATGTTAATTACCTTAGAGCTTGAGGACTCCTCTTCAAAGGATGCATCCAGGAATGTTACATAACAGGGGCTCTCGCAATTCTGGTGTGGCCTTGAGACTGATACTTGTTGATAAGGAGCATCATCATCATCCTTTCTTGACAAGTGTGGATGGGTGCAACAAGAACCACTGATAAAAGTCGGCTTATTTTGCTTGATCCACTTCTTATATAGGCTTTGCCTATGGAAAGATCCATTTACCAATCCAAAAGGTACCATTGCCATTCTGTCCCACAGCATGGAGTCTTCTGCTTCTGAAGCTTCTGGAACTCCCTCCTTATCTATGCCTTCTGTGGGTGGAGTGATTTCTTCTGTCTCGCTTTCAAAGTCTCCTTCTTCAGATTCATCATCATCCTCGTCAAACTCCGGATCTGCCTCTATAGGCGCTCTATAAGAGAAGAATATGTCCTCTGCTTCGCCTTCTGCCTCTGTCTCTGGCTCTGCTATGGCCATGTAACAGGGAGAGCAGTATTTCCATGCTTTTATCTCACTGTCAGAAGTGATTTTGGAAATCGTTCCTGGTTCAGGCAGGAAGTATTCACCCATTGATAATGGCTTTGCATCTTTTGGGAGTTGGCTTACAGTACCCACTATTAGGGAATGTGTCTCTGTTTTCTTGGGAAGGATTTGTTTGACAGCATCTTCTTCTACTGATGTTCCATCTGTAGCCCCATTGGGGGAGTCAGAAGATAATTCCAAGGAGGTGGATCCATGTCCTTTTTGAGCAACATATAGCTTCAACACCACTTTATTGGATCCTCTACCCAAGGTCAAGGTTCCTTTGAACCAATCTGTCCTTGCTCTGGCTTCAAAAAGCCATGGTCTGCCCAGTAACAGGGGGTAGGATGTACCATAAAAGTTTGGCTTCACCACCAAATAGGTTAGCCAATAATCTTTTCCGGCCACTGTAGTCTTCACATATGGGAGAATGCCCAAAGGCTTGATTCTGCTCTAATCCGCCAGTGTGATGAGCCATTGAGTTGGTTGCATACCTTGTAGGCCTAGATCCTTCATTGTTACATCCATCATAATGTTCACTGATGAGCCACCATCAATCAGTGCATTTGCAATAAAGCAGCCTTCTATCCACACGCCAATCTCTGGGGTATCAGGATTTAGGAAGGCGTTAGCCACATCCACTTTTTTTACAGGCTCTGGAGCTTTGTTGGACTGTGTTGCTGTTGAGGGAGCAATCCTTAAGCCACGTCTTCTTGTCAGTATACTTTTGAATCTTTTTCAGCAACTGGGAGACAACATCAACAATTGTCGGAATGTGAGGTTTGGTTTAAAGGTATCTAGATCTCTGACCAGATTGTATTCCTTAATAGAATCCACTGGCTTCTCTAACCGGTTAGGGAATGGGGCGACACCCATTTTCATTTTCCTTTTTTCTTCCAACAGGGGCATCATGGGGACTTCTTCTGCCACTTGTGGCACTTCCTCCTCTTCTATCTCTGGACCTCTGGTCCTGTCTTTGGAACTGTCTTTGTGACTCTCTGTGGCACTGTAGTGCTCTGTACGGCACTGTTAGGCTCTGTTATGTTCTGTTCTTCTGTTGGAAGATTGAACTTCACTGTTTTGGCAGGAGCATTATTTTCTTTCTGGACAGGTGGTTCCTTCTTCTTTGCACGCGTGATGGTAGCAACTTCCACTTCCACTAAATTGGAGGTAGGCTCTTGGGCCTTGGACGGATTATCAATAGCACTGTTTTTCATTGGGGCTGGGCTTGGACAGTCTTTTGCAGTGTGGCCTTCTCCTTTGCATCGATTGCATAAGGGCTTGTAATCCACTGACCTTCTGGGATTTGGACAATTTGGTGAAATGTGTCCCTTTTCTTTGCATTTGTAACACTCCACTTCTGATCTCTGACTGTCTTCCTCTGTAACTTTGGGATGGAAATCTTCTGGGTTCGAAGTTAGGACCGAAGTCTCTAGGCTTTGGCCCAATATCTTGGGTTGTCATTTTGGATTCCAGCAGGTTGAATCTTGCATTTTCATCATTCTGTCTTCGTTCATGCATCTCTTTCATAGAGCAAATATCCTCTGTATGGTTCTTCCGCAAACAGTAGGAACAGAAGGCTCCAGGAATGGTTGGTTTTCGGGTACATTCAGTGGCTAAATGTCCCGCTTGATGACACTTTTCACACCATGTATTAGAGCGCATCACATCTCTTCCAGCTCCCGCAGGAGTGGATATATTGGCGGTGTTCACCTTCAGCATCTGTAGCTGCTCTGTAATCACATCCAGAAGCTCTTTCTTGATACTTGCAACTGAGTTGGATAAGTAGTCCTTCAGATTTTCACCTCCTAAAGTGCTTCTGGTAGGGTTTTGGAAAGTGTCTGTAATTATTGCATACACTGGTTGGGTAGATCCAGAAGGTCCTCTGCTCTGGCTTTGATTCAGAGCTCCTGTTGAGACTTGGGGTTGTTGATTCCAGTTGGTAGGATTCCACTATTGTTGAGTCGCCATTGGAGGAACTGTTTGAGGCCACTGTTGTTGTGGTTGAACCATCATTTGAGGCACTATCGTTTGCGGTGACCACACTAGATTAGGTGCATTATACTGCGGCACTGTTTGCATCTAGGGATAGGGGCAGGGAACTGTCCCTGGGACTGCATTTGGTGGGTATACCATTCCAGGCATATGAGGGGATAAGACTCCTCTTCCTGGAGTCATTGACAGCCTTGCTTCAACTTCATTATACAATCTTGCACCTTCCACTGCAGCTTGCAGATTGACTGGTCTTCTCAATTCCACGAACTTGCGAACTTCTGGTTGTAGGCCCCTGAGAAACACTTCTTTTTGGATTTCTTCATCCAAATGATGATTAGTCCATCTCTTCAGGATGGATTCCATTCGCGAGACATAAGCTTCTACTCTTTCTCCAGAGGACTGACTTAGATTCATGAACTCCTCTCGCATCCGCTCTTCAAAACCTTCACGCCTGAATTTAGTGAGGAAGGCCAACTTCAGGTCGTCCCATGTGCCAAAAGTTCCTGCTGCTTGTCTCTCATACCATTGAAATGCTGTGCCCTTGAAAGTGGCGGGGAATATTGCTAACCAATGCTCAGGCGTTCTGGCATTGTTAGCCACACATGCTACCATAAACTCTGCTATATGAAGATCGAGGTTTTCATTGTACTCTCCCTTAAAAATTGGCAACGAGACTACATTCGCTGGCCTGTCATCAATATTTCCAGGATGGCTCCAACAGGAGGAGGAAGGGCTTGTTGTGCCATTGGGACTTCTGTAAAGAGTTCCGCAAGGGCGTCAAAGGCGGCTTCTCGTGCTAGCTTGTTCTCGACTTTGATTCTTGCTTTCTCTCTTCTCATGCACCTCTGAAGTCGTTCTAGTGCTTGTCTCCAGATGGCGTCATTCATGAGGGGGGTTGGCTCCACTATGTTGTTAGTGCTCCACAGAGGGATAACAGAAGGCTTCAGTCTCTGGAAGACTCTCTTGCCAACATTTCTTCTACTTCCTCCTTTTCACCGTCTCTGAATTCTGCTTTCATGCCACTGCACAGAGGAAGGTATTCGGTTCTGAAGGTGTCAAAATGCATACGTCTAAGCATTGTGGTGGTGCCATCATCATAGCAATGCCAGCTCCTGATGGTTTCAACAGTGTATGTTGTAAAGAACACTCTGTCTACCAACTTCCAGTGGGTTTCCAATTGGACAAACAAAAGATTGTCAGAACACCAAGCATCCCACGTATCTTGCTGTTGAGCATCTACGAACAAGTCCCAGCTCTGTTCCTTCTTATTTTTGTGAACCTCCACAGACCACGACTCCTGAAGCTTCTTGACTATTTTCCACTTGATGATGTCTGGAAATTCCTCAATGAAGGCCAAATCCTCCATTGATACTCATTCTCTCTATTCTACTCTTCAGTTTTGTGGGAGGAACTTTGCAACTGTGATACAACTCTCTATAGCTTCAGAGGGTAGTGAAAACAGACCGTCTCATAGAGGGACTTCATTAGAATGGGATTATGCTTTCTCCATTGGGGAATGAATCTTTTGTAGAATGTTTCCTTGGCAATGAAGGCTTGCAATTCTTCAACAGTGGCAAGAACTCTACTATCCATTGATTTACTTCTTTTTCCATAGTGCCACTTCTTCCATTTTCAGCCTCTGTTTGTGCTTGTTGATGGCAGTTTTCCCTGGCTGCGCACCAAAAACATGGAGCCCCAAGAGAGACACCAAGGAAATAGGGTTTCTACTACAAGAAAATCTATCTTGTCATCATCAACAAGCTTTTTTATTAGGTTTTGTATGATCACAATGAAGAAAAGAACACCAGGCACAACAAATCTTCATGCAGCATCATGTATATCTCCCACAGATTTTATAAAATCAACCATATTCTTCATAATCTTCATAATCTCCATCAAAAGAACAATAAAACACCAAAGAAAGACACCACTTTTGCTTGGAAATACATCACATAGTATTCTTCTTTATTTTCTTCATAGTCATTCTCTCTTCTCTCACATGTAGATACATTGTTTTCATGCATAAAATTGACTATCTCTCACTTTTCTCTCTCTCAATGATACTCTCTCAATTGTACATAATCTCCTCACTACAATAATCAATAATCACACATAATACTCCTCTCTTGGTCGTGGATACACCTTCCAAAAGGTATGTGTGGTATGAAGGGGCACTAGAGACTTCATAGTGTCCTGTGAGATCTGTCTTCTTGTCACTGTCTTCTGTAACCTTCTGTGAATCTTCAGCAGTTACTTCTTCACTTCAATTAGCTTGGATAGAGTTTCCATTCATCCTTTCCTAAGACAAAAACACTTCCCAAAATATCCACACATACATCATAACACTCAATAGAAACAACAGAATAGAACCACAGAGCAATAGAAGTACAGAACAACAGGGCTACAGAAGCTTACAGAACTTCACAGATCAACAGAACCCATAAAAATCATAAAAACCAAAACAAAACCAATTCAATCTTTCATAAACCTCTTCACACAACTTCAATCATCTCTCAAAACATTCATTCAACCTTCTCTACTACCAAAACAGAAACAAAACAGAAGAAAATTAGACCTTACAGAACCAAACATCCTCATTAAAAACCATCAAAAACCCTTCAAACTTATCCAAACCTTTCCAAACACTTCAAAATATCTTCAAATTCAAATAATCAGTCATCAAAAACAACTATTTATCATCAAAAACAACAAAAAATCAACCCAAAAACCAACATATTTCACACTCAACATTCACATATGGTATTTCATGTCCATTTCCATTCTTTCCTTTGCCTTGTCATGTGACATGATGCATGTGTATTCATGACACATGTATCTTACCACCTTTCTCTACTATGTGCTTGCATTTCTTGCCTAAGGAATTTAGCCACAATGCAGGTAGCCTTTGCATTCTCTAATGTGATTTTGCGCCAAAGGTACATTTGCAAACCAATTGAACATTTCTATACACGATTATGTGCATGGTAAGTATTCCTAAAGTATACTGCACATGGCCATTAATGTGAATTCTCCATACCTTAGGTGCTCCATATTTTCAAAGACCCATACTTCTCCAAAAAATCCATTCATGAGTATACAATATGTATTGCAGACATATGGGCCATTAACATTTGGGTTGTAAAGGTAAATTATACAAACAGAAAATAACACATATGGAGAAAAGCAAAAAAGCTACCATGTAGGAGCCATGTGATAGGGGTGATGTTGGTTTCTCCCCATGCATTGATAACTAACTTGTAGAAATTACATGGCAATTGCAGATAGAATTTGAGCAAGGAGTAGAGAACACACAACAAAAATATGAGAAGAACAGAGATTTCTTTAATTTCAAACAAATTGGTACAAAGATTGCTCTGTTTGAAGCTTAGATGGTGATCCAGATAGATGATACGCTAAGAGCTTAAGGGTAGCTAGAAGAACTTTGACTGGGTGAAAGATAGATTGATGATGGCTTTAGAGGGGTCTTCCTTTTATAGCCCGAGAAGGTAGTTTGGTCAGCATTTCTAACCATATTATGAATCTTCCCTAGTTGGCCAAGGAATATTCCCTTTACCATCAGTGGCCGCGTCGGGGACACAGTCCCTAGACCCTTGTAGGCCCCTAAAACCCCCTAGCTACCAAGGGCTGCCTTCACAACCCTCAAACCCCAAAATAGGGGCCCTTGATAACTCCCACACTACGCAACTCAATGCATTGTGCATCGAGTTGCTACCAGGTGTAGCTAATGCCTTATACTCGGTCATGCCAAATGCTTTTAAGATCTCCTATGCACACTTCTTTTGAGAGATGAAGATTTTGCCAAAGGCTCTTGCCAAACTTCAATCCCCAAACAATAGTGCAACAAGCCTAAGTCTATCATTTCAAACTTAGAGCTCAAAGCCTTTCGAGTCTAATGGATCATATCTTCATAGTCTCTTGTAATAAGAAGGTCGTACACATATAGGACAATCACCACGAACTTTTCACTATCCATGTAAACATACAAGCTAGCGTCTAAGGTACATATTTTGAAATTCAAAGCTAGAAAGAATTTATCTATTCACTATTAGATCCACACTTAAGGGGCTTTTTTCAATCCATACAATGCCTTCTTCAACTTATAAACTTTGTTCTCTAAATAGGGGGTCCCAAACCCTGATGGCTAAGCCATGTACACCTCCTCCTTGAGGTCACCATTCAAGAACAATGATTTAATATCAATTTTGTAATGGTGCAACTTCTTATGAGCAGCCACTACAAGTATTGTGTGAATAGTGGTCATTCTAGCAGTTGGGGCAAATAATTCTTGAAAATCAAATCCTTCAACTTGTGAAAATCTCTATGCAACTGATTTGGCTTTGTACTTTTCTAAGATACCATCAGTCTTGTACTTTATCTTCTAGACCCACTTGTGACAATAATCTTCCTCTTTTTTTGCCAATCCACTAGCTCCTATGTATCATTCTTCATATGTTGTCGTACTCCGCTTTCATAGCTGCTCTCCATACTGCATCGACAAGTGCTTCTTCCAAGTTTACTGGCTCCTGTACTTTTCTCATAATCTCAGCCATCAAGGCCATATTGACTATGTGAGCAAAAGCGTCGTGCAGAAACAAGTAATAGTATCATCAATTGTTCCATCTTTGTGGCCAATTGATCTAGGAACAAATATATAAAAGGAAGAGTGTAGCAGCCTAAAACAAGTTCATTTGTTTGGCTTCTTTGCAACACCACAAAGGGACAATAAGAGCAAATCTCTTATTTTTGCAAAAGGTGGTTCAAGTAGGAGGAGATGAAGTGGAGACATGGAATTTCCAAAGATGTAGAAAAGAGAAAAAAGATAGCTATATGGTTGTGACCTTCTTAGAGGAGATAGAGCAACCTGAGTGGCAACATTCAATATTTCGAGTCTTGAGCAAAGAGGTATTATGATGTCCACATCAAGGAAGAACCTAGGTGTACTTATCTTGAATTTTAGAAAAGAGAATCTATTCGAAAGGCAGTTCTTTCCTAAAAACATATGTATTATGTGTACATGCATATACTTGGCCTTCAACCCAGGGAGCACATGGTCATATACTAGCATATACTAACTCTTATTGACCTTTTCTCTGTATTAGGGCAAACATGTAAGATATACCCCATTATGTAGGAAGCCACATCAGGGGAGTTTTGAGGTCTTGAAAATGCTCTGTAAGAGATCTTAGAGAGAGAAAGCATTTTAGGAAATAAAATCATTTTTTAGATTTTAAAAAAATACTTTGATAAGTAAATATATTAAAATTTATTAATAAGTCATTGTCATGATATTCTCGTGGTCACATCAAATCTAGAAATTTAGGCCACCATAAAGGTGACAAAGATTGTCATATTGAAGATCTTACTCATCCTCATTAAAGTGAAAACTAATATTCAATTTGAATTTTGTTCGACGTTTGATTACTTCCCTCCATTCTCACTCCCTTCTTTCTTTCCCATCCTTACTAGTTTCTTCTTCGTTTTCCTTCTTATTTCTAATTCTCAATATTCTAATCACATCCTTAGCTATGGATCAGTCATCCAATGATCTCTGTAGCCCTAGTAAAAGACCTCTTTATCATCTTCATATTGAGTTTGATAGTGAGTATGAACCAACAAGGAAGAGAACAAAACCCATTACTATTACAAAGTCTATGCATGAAACATATACTCAGGTTTGAAGGAAAGAAGAATCTTTATCTTTGGTTAGATGTGGCAGGCTATATCCCAAAGATCCTAGCAAAAATAGCACTCTGTCTTTCTATAATAGCTCTTCATTGATGAGGTTCATTGGTGATGGTTATAATGGATTTATGGGTTATACACTTAACTTAGTTGCAGAGAAAAGAATGTCCTCAGATTGGAGAACCATCTTTTATCAAACCATAACAATGAGTTGTTGTAGAATCTACAGGGCTATCAACAGAGGATTCATTCATTAGAGAAACGCATCAAATCTTATCAATGAAAGCAAACTATTTTAGGTCTTCAAAATCGAAAAAAGGCTCTTAAAAATATCGAGAGTCTCAAATGAGGAGGAGGTGGTTGTAATAAAAGAATCCAAGTAGCAAGGTACATTTTTTTTCACTTTAAAAATATTAAATATAGCTTTGTTTATAATTAATTGTATTGATTTGTGATGTTGATTTTATTTAGGTCTCTTCTTCAACCGAATGCAAGTGAAAGAGATTCTTTAAAATCATCTCACTTTTATTATCATCTTCTTCCTTTAGTAGTTTCAAAAGATATTTTGGAGAAGAAGAAATTTAAAAAGGCAAAGAAACAATGCTTGGAGTCATTTTATAAAGAATCCGAGTTAGTGCAAAAGACACTAGATCGTATTGGTATCATTTGAGATGCTTATATACAACTTTTCTAGCTTTTACAATTAAATATGAAGCAAGGACAAGTACGTAATTGCATACTTTCAAGGTCATCTGTGGTTAGAACTATCAGGCAAAGAGTGAATAACATAGTGATGGAGATTCTGGGTGAGCCTTTCCATATCAAGGCTAGCTTTAAGGGCAAGAAAAATAAAGTTGTATTCAATGAATTTAACAATATTTTCCTTAACTTGCCCACCCTACAATGTTTAATGATCAAATTCTATGACTTGTCACTAGAAGAGGCACAAGGAGTGGCTAGATTTGTGGTTAAACTTGATGAAAGTGAGATTTTGAAATGCACAAAACTAGAAAGGGTCTCTATTATCTTGATGAATAGAGCACTTTTATTAGATCATTGCAATCACTCAATATCATTTAGTGTTCAATCGAAATACAACATCTGGTGGCTAGGAGCATTCGAAGTAGATACATAGGATTTTGATATATTGTATTGGGTCTTTCATTGAACACCAATACTTGATGTTATTAAGAGACAATAAGTAGGAGAATAGCTATTTGTTAAAGGATTTGGGAACTACAAGATTGAGTGGCACATAGGTGGTGACTTAAAGACACTCAAATGTATGTACAATGTATCAAAGGGAGCCAACTCCAGATCTCCTTGCTTATATTGCATGTCCCCAGCCATAGAGTTCAACTTAAGCAATTGGAATAGAGCTCCCTCTAGGCACAACAAGAATCCACAATTTAAGCCAGTCCTAGATATTCCTTTAGTGAATGCCCATATCTGTACACTTCATTTACTTTACATGATAATTGAAAAGCTTGTTCATCTTTATATAGGATTTGCATGGAAGCTAAATCTATTATCAGCTAAAACACATGCTATAACAAAGATTGAAAAAGTATTATCTGCAATTGGTCTACATGGTGGTAGTGTTGTTATTGAACCATATCTTCGAAAGTCTAAGGATAGCAATTGTGTCCCCAAAAAGCCATCTATTGGTGGAGTGAAGGCTAGAAGGTTCCTAGGCTTTCATGGGAGACTTGGTAAGATAAACTCTAGGAATGGTGGCTTAACTATTAGATACAATTAATGAAAGTCCCTACGTAATGTAGTTAAGGATCATGCTAATAATGGACAAGCTCGAAATAGCCAATGTTTGGGAAACACTAGGCAAAGTATTCTTTTATTGTGATAAAACTGAATGGAATGATGATAATCTCAAAGACTTGAAGCCAAAAACTCTTACAGCTTCTTCTTTCTCCACCAAAATTATATTATTTGATCATCTATTGAAAACTTGGGATCCAATCACCTTGGAGATAGCTTTCAAAGCCATCATTGGCAGGCTTGGAGATCTTGACAACCTGCTATGATAATGTGCAACTGTTTGATTATTTAAGCCTCCAATATAATGACCAAGGCCTTCATTTTTGCCAAGCTTCAATGGCCTTGAGCCCTTGGCTCTTCCAAGAAAGTTGTCTACATCTTCAATTTCTATCTACACAATAAACCACAATAGTATAAGATGTCAATAGATAAATATCCAATAATATTTGTCTATAATGCATAACATACTCTAATATAAACCACAATGGATATCTTAGAATTATCTTCCATACCTTAGGGTTTTCATCTTCTTCAAGAAGACTATCATCATAAAGATTTATTGAAATTTTTGGTTTCTCCTCTAATGGAGACTTCAGTTTCTTTTTATACTCTATGTCATCAATACTAAGTCTTTGCTGAATTTGTAAAAACTCTTCCTCTGTAGGTAGCCCCCCTTTTTCAAATTCCATGATCTGATTAATACATGAATGCAAGGCTACATAGTTGTCTTGAAAATTCTCTCCTTCACATCAATACTTGCTAGCAATTCCTGTTCATAACCTATAAAATTATTATCATTTTGACCCCATGTTGCAAGGATTGCCAAAGCAGTAATCTTCTCTGAGATCAAAAAGGTATTGGATATCATTTAGCAATATATATCTCTTTTTGTTGATGAGGTAATTGGGAAATGTTGGGACACATTCAAGAGGACCTGTTTCAATCTCTACACTCAACTCTATCTCCTTTTCTTCCACTTTTGTAATGTTCTCACTTTTAAACAAAGCAACATCAAATCCCTACACTAATTGGTTCTCAACATCCCGCTAAAATATTTTTCCCTTCTCTTCAACCTCTTTATCTTTGCTTGCAATATCCTCTATCTTCTTCTCTTGTATTGTGTCTAATGAACAACTATCCATATATTGAAGATATACAAGAAATCCAACATCCTTCTGTACAAGAAGACATTGATGATGATTCCAATGAAAAGGGCAATTTGCTTCCCACTTCTTGAATTCCTCATCAATAAGGCTAAACCTTGCTTGCAAAGTTGTTCTAGCAGCTTTAGTAGCTTCCACTACATCATTGTAATGGACAAATCCCTCAATCTCTAGGCCTTCAACATGTCTATCATAAAACTCCCTATAATCCTTCAATTTGTCTTCAAGATCCTTCAAGAGCTCTTGCAAATCAAAATGAACAGTAAGCATATCTTTGATGTAAAAAAAAAAATGGATGAATTTTCAGTTGCATGGAGAAAATCAAAGAGCTTCTCATCACAGGAATCTTCCAGATTCTCTTCATCCATTCCCTCTAGAGAAAACTTCCTTTTAGTCATCCTAATTACTCACAGAACCAAATCCTGAAAACAACAACACAAGTTTAGAGATACAACATATGAATTCGCATTTGCTCACAGCCAAAAAATTTGTCTAAGCTATGTATGACATGCTCACTAAGAAAACTTGAGCAAGACATCAGTGTGAAACAAGAACAATGAGCCATAATGACAATTTATTTCATTCATCCTGGATGTTTAAATCCATATATCATACTCCACATTTGCAAATGTTTGGATAACATAGCATACATGTTAAATTGTACAAAACAAAACAACAGTGCCTTATGAAAGGTGAATTGACCCTTTGGGCTGCAGAGCAAGCATATCATTTTGCATTTCATTGGGAAGACATTATTCTAGTTGGAGGATTTATGAAATGCAACAACGGGTTTCCAAAACCCTTTACATGTAGACATTTTCGCGTTTCATACGGCAATCAATAATTCCAGATGAAAAGTAACAATTTTAATTATCTTTGATTCCTCCAAATACTCATTGAACTATTTTCCAAAGATTGCAGAAAAATAGTGATAATATAAGTTTGTTACCTGAAAATTAAATTGCTTCCTCAATATAAATGGGCCTTGTTGAGAATACACTTACTTTCGGCTTGCGATGCCTTGTTGAGGATATGGTTGTGGATGAGAAATCAATTTGCTTGGAAGAAAAATTTGCATAAACACGAGCCTGAGTTCTTGTATATATGTGTCAATGATTACCATGTATTTGTTTAGAAAAGTACCATGCACTCGTTCAAAAGAGCTCTATTTAAAGTGAAAATGGAAAGGATAAAAATTTTCTTTTACACCCGAAAAGCGATGCCATAAAAGCACCATCATGTCCAAAAACGTCACAGACATGTGGCATAAGTTTTAAGGCAACAATAGTCTATGCGGCATATGTGTCAAGTTAATTGCATATTATAACAGGCACATGTGTGAATAAAGGTCATTTTAAAACCAATTTTTGGACCACAAAAGTGTTTTTTCGAAGACAAAGCTCTTTCTTTGCTCCGGAACACCACCGTAAGGCGACTTTGTCATAGCCAAAAATTCTTTAGCACCCTCCAGGCAGGGTGAGATTTTATCACCTTGCATAAAACATTCTAAAGTATCAGAAATGTAATTTTCTTTAAAAATCTTAGTAAGCTCAATAGCGATTTTTTTGCCAAATTTTTCTAGTGAATCTTTGAGCACACCCTTTGGATGAACTTTGAATCACTTTGATAACAATCAAATTGAAATATATTGGTGTAATAGATGGGTTTCCCTATGCATGAAGCATGTCTTGGTTAACTTTTCTTACTCTAGCTCCTCTATCAATGATTCTATGTCTAATGAAGTAATGGAGGGCTTCCAGTAAGAGAAAGCGGGACACTCCACTCCTTGCCAAAAGGTGTTTAGTCCCATGCTTTTAGAGTTGGAGAAGTTGAGAGGTAGGGTTTTGAGCTAGGTGATGATTGCACAAGTTTTGTTCCATCCATTCATTTTTTCAATGCTTGCAGGGCTTCCTTTCATTAAGACTCATGGAGAAATTGAGACATTTGTACATGCGAGGGTTGAGGTGACATTAGGTTCTATATCTTAATACTAAAAATGGTGATACCCTACATCTCAAGGAGCCACGTGCTCTTGCTCTTGCATATGTTGGTCAATGTGTGGTTTGATGGTGGAGCTTCCAAGAATCGGGGGTTTAGTGGGGATAGGCACATGTGATGCATGAGAGAGGCTAGGAAGAGTGATGCTCTCCATGGCTATTTTTACAAGTACTTACTATATGATTTCCTAACCCACTCCTTCACTTTATCATTGGTGATCAACTACTACTCAAGGTTGGGATAATTTGATGCTTTTGTTGTGGCAACTTTCTCAATTTGGGGTGCTATTGTTGCACTTTCTACACTTGAAATAGATGTAGTGTCTTGAAGGGGGGTTAAAGATTTAGCCTTCCAACTTAAGGTCAGTGTGCTTCCACTTTTTCTTTGCATTATTCTTGCCTATTGTTGATCCATCTACTGCATTGGTCCCTCAATGCTAATCCTTTTGCATTCTTCTTACCTACTCACACCACTAATTTGTTTATCGTGGTTAGTTTCTCAATGCTAACCCCACCTTTCTTGCTTCTTGATCAAGTGATGGCATTGATTGGAATCAAGATGACATCTTCGTATTTCAAAACCTAGGGACTAACAATGTAACTAAAAGTGATAATTAGATCAACTCCATGGGGGGACCACTGACCACACATGTAGATTTTTCACTACTAGGGATTTCTCAAAAAGGATATAGGGTTCATAACTTCGACAAGATATTCTCTCCTAATACATTCATGCTTTGTTGATTTCTCTCACATCTCCTCTTGTCTAGCACTTGTTTCACCCTTGCACTATCATTGTTACGATAGAGGCATAGCAAATCAAGGATCTTTGACCTAATAATGGATGCCAACTCTTTGTGGAAGGTGCCATCTGACAATGTAGCAAGTATGTGCTATTTCAAACTTTATGCTATATCTAACCAAATTGAATAGCTACTTCATACATCTAGATGCTCATCAAAGGGACATGTAGTTTTCTAAATGGGATGCCCTCAACAATACTTGAGCGTAGGCTTTTTCGTGATCATTGTGTGGTGTAAATCCACAATGGGTCACCACCAAGTGAGAGGTGTCTCCACTAAGTAGAGAGTTATCATATCGCTCTTTGATGACCTTGGTGTGGTCAAACCTTGAGCTAGCCACTACAAAGTTAGGGAACTCCCTCCTAATTGTAGAGGGCACCGATATCCAATTGTGGAGGGTCCCCCATATCACTTGGTGGCAACCCTCATGTGTGATGATGCCCACAAGGATCACCACCAAGCAGGGGAGGCCCCTCCCTCTTATAGAGAGACCTTGTATTGCTTGGCATTGACCATTTTTTCTTATTCTCTTTTATGAATAAGAAACAAAATGAAGTATAAGCTCGAGTTTGAGGATAGTGTGGAGGAAACCCTAGATGAGAAGCTTTTTATGTTCCTCCATAGTGCATGCCCTCATTCCCATTCTCATGAGCTATCCCAAATGTTTACTTTATCATTTCTTATAAAGAATATTTTGCATTTATGTATAAATGTGCTAAGTATCCACATGAAGGAATACCGAAGTAAAAGGTAAAGCTAGATTGGAAACACACAAGAGAAAGAAAGAGCTATAGCAAATAGAGGAAGAGAGTAAGAGAGCAAGAGAGAAAGACAGTGTATGTGGGAACTCCAAGAGTCACAATGTGTGACCAGTCTCCCCTTATTCAAATATCACGGAAAGAATAAAGAATGAAGCTTGACAATGATCAGCACCTGCCACCTGTATACAAATGTGCAAGCATTATCAATGTAATAAATATATGGGTGGTTAAGCAAAGGCACCTTTACCCCCCACACCCTTCCACTGAAAGGCAAATGTGTCCCTAGTGAGGAGAGAACAAGAAAAAAGTGATAAAGTACAAATGTACATAAGGTATAATAGAATGAGGAATAAACATTATCTAATCTTATGTGCATCATCTTTCTAAGGAAGGCAAAACGTTCCATTGAGAGACTTTTAGTGAGCAGATCTGCAGAATTGTTATGAGTCAAAATCTTGACAAGCTCAGCAAACTTGTCCTCTATCATCTCCCTAATGAAAAGATAGCGCACCTCAACGTGCTTTGTCTTTGCATGGGAGACTTGATTTTTGGCCAATTGATTGGCATTCATAGAATCCAAATGTATTGTAGGGACCACATCAGTAATACCATGATATGTGACTAGACGGCCTAAACCAGGGAGCCTCCTTGCAAAGGTGAAGACATAGCAAAAGGTGGATTTTCTACTATCTATATGTCATGCATAATTAGAGTGAGTGTACCCTACGACTTCTATATGCTGGCAACCATAATATATGCATATATTTGTAGTGTCCTTAAGGTACCTCATGATACTCTTCACAACATCCCAATGCCACTTGCCAAGTGTAGCCATATAGCATACTACAATTCTCACTGCAAATGCTATTTCAAGAAGAGTGGCTATCATGGCATACATCAAACTACTCATTATTGATGCATACAGGATCTTGGCCATATCGGCCTTCTACTCATAAAATTGGTCCAACTAACCTTCACGTAAGAAGGCAAAGGATAGCTAATAGGCTTAATATCCTGCATAAAAATCCACTCAAGAACCTTCTAGATGTACTTCTTCTACAATAAGTAAAGAAGACCTGTAGAGCAATCACGTGTGATGTGCATCCTAAGAATATGTGAGACCTATCTCATGTTCTTCATCTCAAATCTCTTCTTGAGCATATTTTTCAAGGCATCTAGCTCATCATGAGCACTCCCAATAATCAACATATCATCAAAATAGAGTACCAAATCATAAGGCTACCATCATAGTCTTCTTCTGTATAAACACAGATCCATATCACTACATGTATATCTCTGGAAATGCATAAAAGCATCAAACTTGTGGTACCATTCCCTAGGTGCTTGCTTAAGGCATAAGGTTGTCTTCACATCCATCTGATAGAGATCCAGATCGGGCTGTGCAACCAAAGCCAAAACCAAGCATAGGGTAGTCATCTTGACAACAAGAGGAAAGACTTCATCGATTTGGCCTTATAAGCCAGCTTGGGCATTCAAGGATATGCTTCAAATTGTACACCCACTTGCATGGCAAAGCACGTTTTTCACTAGGGGCAAAGGAACCCAATCCCATGTATGATTTTTTAATAGTGAGTCATACTCTAATTGCATGGCCCTATTCCAAGAGTGACTATTACCTTGGACATGGACTCATCATAGATAAGAGACTCACCAACATCTGTCACACCACAACATAATCCATAGAGAGCACAAATCGATCAAGCTGATACCTATATCTAGTAGACCGCCACAAAATAGACTATAGGGCATGTATCTTCTATTTAGTATCATGGTCTTGGGCCATTAGAGTATCATCTACTACTGTAGGCTATCTAGTTGGTTGTACAATAACATGAGGCTCCTCTTGAGATATCACCCTGCATACGTCAACAACTTGCTCATGCTATGTACATTTTCTTCTCATGGAAAATAATATCATGGTTGTAGATGACCTTTTGAGCTTGTGGATCCCAAAGCTGATAGCCCATCTCGCCTACATCTCCATAAGCAAGAAAGATGTATTTTCCAGACTTAGGATCCAGCTTATTGTGCTTATCCTTGGAAATATGGTAGAAAGCCTCACAACCAAAGATACACAAATGAGCATATAATGGAGATTTTCTAGACCATAGCTCCTCTACAACCTGATAGTTAAGAGCAATACATGTGGATTGATTAATCAAATGTATGGCAATAGTAACTACCTCAGCCCAAAAGGTGTTATGGTAAGCCTCCCTGGTTAAGTATACTATGAACTTGCTCTTGAATTATCCTATTCATGCACTCAGCCATACCATTCTGAGATGGGGTGTACAAGGTAGTCAACTGATGCTTAATACCCCTCTCATCACAAAATTTCTCAAAGGCTTTAGATGCATACTTATCCCCATTCTCAGATCGTAGGTATTTCAGCCTATACTCACACTGGTTCTCAACAAAAGTAGGTCAATGTTGAAACATAGCCAAGACTTCCAATTTTTGCATTATAGGATATGCCCAAACCTTATGAGACTAATAATAAATGAAAGTAAGGAAATGATTCACACCACCTAAATACTTGTAGTACATAGGTCCACAAACATCAAAATGAACAAGAGCCAGAGGCTCATCCATGCACATGCTGCCTAACTTCTTATGCGAGTTATAAGTTTTCCTACCATAAAGACAATTATCACAAGAATCAAAACACTTATAGTCAAGGAGTAGAAGATACTACAAATAGATAAGCATTTTCATTCCCTTTAATGATATGTGCCCAAGGTGACGATGCCATAATGATACATGTGGCATGGTAGCCATTGCCAAAAGATGGTCAATAGACCTAGATATAAGTAGGGAATAAAGAGTTCTAGACTTGGCACCTCATGCCAAGACAAGATTCCCACATGTAGCCTTCTATGAGGAATCACCAAAAGATACAATATACCTTACATCATCCAAATGTCCAGCCAAAAGCAAGTTTTTGATCAAAGTCGAAACATGGCATATATCATGCAAAGTAAACATATCGCCTAAAGGAGACCACCGTTGACATCTCCAATACCAACAACATCCCAGGCCAGGTCATAATCCAATCTGACAAATCTTATCATGCTGTGATAGAAGTGGAACCACTCTCGATGAGGGGTGACATGAAATGAAACCCCCCCTAATTCAAGCAACCAACACTGAGCACAAGTAGACAAGGTATGAGTCAACTATGAAGTATCAAGAGAAGAAGTGCAAGCATGTAGTCATTATCAAAATCGGTTTGCATGATATTAATCTCTTCAATCTTGGCATTGGACTTGCTAGGAACAATGATGCGTTCATCATTCTTTTCTTGCAATTTATTCTTTTCCTTTTCTTTCCACTTGTCATCAGGCATTTTATGGCATTGTGGCCGAATATAACCCTACTTTCCACAATACTGGCAAGTCAATGAAGACTTACGACCACATGACTTATTATGAGACTGTCCACATGACTAAGAACAAGATTTTTGAGTGTCTTCCCAACCATGGGACTTATTGCGAGACTATCCACGTGACTGAGAACAAGACTTTTGAGAGTCTCTCCCACCACAATAATTACCGGTCCTACCATTATTACCACTTATTGTCAAAGCATAAAAGGTTCCAAAAGCATCGATATTCTTTCTATTAACCTCTTCATTCAAGAGTGCATCCTCTACGTCGTACAATTTCAGTCCATTCGTAGACATATTTGCATACATAGCAGTGCAGAATGTGTCCCATGACTTAAGCAAATGTAACCAACAAGAACAAGGGAGGAAGATTGTTCTTAAATTCAATTGCTTGTGAAGACAAGTGGATAAAAATAGAATGAAACTCATTCAAGTGGGCAGACATAGAGATCCCCTCCTTCATATGAAGATCCATGAGTTTGTTCAGCCAATACATCTAAGAGGTAAAGCTCTGCTTGTCATAGTCATTGTGAATCCTATCCCATAATTGCCATGCGGCTTGCATGTTAGAGAACACATTATAGTAGACCTACTTAGAGAGTGACAAAACGATTGTAGATTGGCATAACTCATTCAATTAAGCCCAATTCTCTTATCAAATCATTCGAGCTTTATACCCTCACATCTCAATGGCTTAATCTATAATTTTTGCACTAGAACTTGTCAAATTTGTGCCTTTTAATAGCTGTAATTTGTGCCATATAACTTCTCAATATTAAAGAAACACTTTCATTCGACCCAATAGCCATAATGCAAGAGATAAAGCACAATCCAAGACAAATAGGTTGCTATAAATGTTAGCAAAATAGCCCCAAAATCACAACCAAATCAAGGCCTGAGCAAGAGACATTACCAGAAGGATGAGTTGTCCACTAACTGTAATCAAGTAACTATCAAATCCAGGTGACTATCCTCAAATAGAATGCATAAAACTGAAATGAGAGACTATCGTAATAAATTGCATCAATTTGCCAACAGGCAGGTGTAAGAAACTAAAAAAGAAAGACCATGAATAACCTGCGCTATGAAGGCTATCACAACTATAGTGTGTTAATAACCATACATGTGGTAGGCATAAACATTATGCATATAGGAGATCTCATGGTAAAAATAGGACAGCTACCAAACATATAGCCCACTAAGCAAAGATTAATACATAACCCAAGAGTATATAAATATCACTGATAACACATTGACATACATAAGTGCCATATCCAAAGTAAGTGATCAAATCAACCCACTCTAGGGGGCAACTGCCTCCAATACTAATCAAGAGAGCATGTATATGAAGCAAGTGTCCCATGATATTAGTAAAATTCAGATCAAGCTCAATTGCATAAATCCAAAGCTCTATGTAACCTCCAAAGTAGCACAAGTAACTCCCATTGGAATAAAATCGAATGCCAAATGAGCAATCCAAGCTCAAAACATCAAGTACATGACATTCAAGTATCCAAGATACATGAAGCATAAGTCGAGAGCATAAAACCTAATAGATTCTTCAATCCCATAATTGCATAAGCCATTGAAGTAAACAAGCCATGTAACCATAGCAAAGGTCAATATAACGGAGTCCAAATCTTAGCTCAAAAGCATACCATACTGTATTGGAAAGAATACATAACAATCAAAGTAGCGGTACATCCACTAAGTATCCCATAAAGCATTAATGAGCATTAGGCATGAGCTTTTCATTGATAAATGCTTATTTTCCTATTATTATGGCATTGAAATAACAATGAAATTTGAGCCATTTCAAGCTCAAATCAATCCCAAAAGCATAGCCACACCATCCAATTACCAAAATAACATCCTCAAAGCATCAAACATGTATTATGAGATTTACTATTTATCGTCCAAACCACAATGGTTTTGTTCCGTGTGAAACAAAGAATAGAAAACTACACAAAATCAACTCTATGAGTGTTGGCATCTGTATCTCTCATTGCGTCTTTGTTTCTAGCTATAGAATACCTAAATCTGATACCACATGCAAAAGTTATGGCCAAAATACGACAATGTTGTCAAGCTATCACAGCTGTCCATGAATTTTTTAGCATGCTTTGTATCCACTCAAAATGGATAAAATGGTTGCTCCTCAACTCAATAAGCACTTAACAAGTCTCAACTAGGCCTTGAAAGGCTCCTCAATAAGCTAGAATAAGTCAAAATAAGGAAAGAATCAATGCATAAGGAAGCTAGAATAAAGCAAAATAAGGAAAGAATCAATGAATAAGCACAAAGCAAGCTAGAATAAGTCAAAATAAGAAAAGAATCAATGCATACATCGAGAGGAAGAAACAATGGTTGTCACAAAACCTTGAGTTGAAGCTTTGAATCTAAACTGAAGCAAAGGATGAAGAAGCTTCTTGAATAGTTGGCTCTAATACCATTGAAAGGTAGATCTCGAGTAGAAGTGCACAAGCAAAAGCAAGAGCTATAGAAAATGGAGCAAGAGAGCAAGAGAGCAAGAGAGAGAGAGATGTTGTATGTGGAAACTTCAATAGTCACAATGTGTGACCGGCCTTCCCTTATTCAAATGTCACTAAAAGAATAAAGAATGAAGTGACAATGATGCGCACTTGCCACTTGTAGTGTATAGGTATGCACGTATTGTGAGTGTAATGAATACACGGGTAGTTAAGCAGAGGTGCCTTTACCCCCAACACAAAGAATGACTTCAAGTGACACAGTGAACATAGAGGCACGTGAATATATTCACACTCATGACTTTATGACCAACAAAGTAGTGAAGAGAAAGCTAGCTAGGCTATTGGATAAATTACCTGGCAATGTATACAAGGACACAAAAAATTGCTCAATACACTCAAAGGGATGTCACCTTCTA
The DNA here is from genome assembly GCF_053477565.2 of Lygodium microphyllum. Lineage (NCBI taxonomy): Eukaryota > Viridiplantae > Streptophyta > Polypodiopsida > Schizaeales > Lygodiaceae > Lygodium > Lygodium microphyllum. Next base: position 88,611,779 of record NC_141148.1, on the reverse strand, counting down.
TAATCCCCCGTTGCATTCCTTTGCTATTTGCATCTCCTAAGGGATGAGAATGACTTGAAGGAGACTTTCATAAGGATCGCATAATGTTGAGGAAAAAATACATCCTACCATTACAATGAGAGAGATTAAAGAGGTAGATAAGATGATACCCTTCAACGCGGAGGAGGACAGAGTGGAGGCTACTTTATAGAGTTTTGATCAAGCCCTACCTACCCTTGATGACCTAAAAGGTATGTAATTGGTCAACGCACGTGAGGAAGGAAACGTATCTATCTCATGAGACTGCCTACATTTACTATGTGAGATAACCAAGACTATATGTTATTGGCCGATATAATGGATTCACTAGACATTTGTGAGGATTACAGTCTCGCTGCCCTAGCACAGTTTAGTGAGGCTATGGATAGCGGATGAGACAAATCTTCATCTCTTGGCTCATTCTTTGGTTGAAGATGCAAAGTTTGTTACACATGTGAGCAGATATTCGAAAGCATTGAAGCAAAGATTGGGGCTTATGAGTGATAGCAATTTCCTACTGAAGAAGAAATAGTTACAATAGTTGAAAGGCTCAACCTAGCCACCATGGAAAAGTATGAGGTATCAATTTCACATGAGGATGGGAGTGGCACAATCCCATTATAGAGGCCACATTTTCTTAAAGGTGATGAAACTCGATGGGTATTTAGTTGATACTCTCCTTATTTTTAGTTAATGATAGCTCTTGGTTTTCTTTTCTAAGAATACATCCTTGCAACTATGTCCTAGTGTACAGCAATGACTTCCTTACTCATATAGGGGGACTCAAGGACATTGACTGCCAATAGCTCCAAGTCAACAGGGCACAGAAAAGATGTGGCTCTTTCATAATACATTGGTAAATTGGATAATATAAAGATGCATACATGCAATTACTATGCCCTCCAATTTATTGTAGAGAAAGACTATATTAATTTGAGTAAATGATAAGCATTAAGTTTGTCATTACAAATTATAAATTTTCACAATGAATATTCCCCCAACAATGCAAGGCTCCCCCTTTTTGCACTGAAGGTGCTGACCAAGTTTTCTGGAGTCTATCCCCCTTCCAATGAATGTAGAGAAAAAATGATTTTGGTTGAAAATATATTTACATTATGGATGTTTAGCATCATGTATGGATGCCAATCTTGAAGGGCTCCTTTTACTACATATCATATGTTGCTCATACCATTACAATAGGGGTTGAGGACATGCGAAATTTGTATCCTTACTCAAAAAGAGATTTTTTGTTGCATATGAAAAGCAAGTTTCCTATGGAATCACTACCTCCAACAACACATGCACCATGTATACAGTTGCCAACCTCACAAGATGAGAACAATGAAGACAATGAAACAAAGAAGATGAAACCATCCTATTCAAGCCTACATACAGAGGAACAAAAGCTTGTATTGTCTACTCTTTAAGCCCCATTTTTGGCCTTGCCTCCACTAGAGGCTAGCCATTGTAAAAACTTCTCATTTGCACATGAATTATTGTAAGCTTCTTGTCTCTTTTGGTTTCCATGTGTAACGCAAGGGCTATCTCCAAGTTTTGGCACATCCTTTTTGCTTCTTCTACTCTCATTTTGTGTCAAATTACTCTATAAAACCATTGGAAAACTTCCAATAGGCTATTCAGTTTTTGTACAACAACATCGTGTCTTGTATGTCTAAAGTACCTAGTCCTTGCTTGATAATGGGACTTCTCCATTCCTTGGGTGGATTAAATCAACAAACTCCCATACTGCTGCACAAACCAAAGACTGTGACTATAAATAATATTTTTATTCATAAGAAATAAAAGATGGGGTTAGTTAAGAGTTCAGTCATAAGTTCAAGGCATACAAACCAAACATGATATTCCTTACTATATAGTGTGTGATGTTATCTCCTCCCCATATTGCCTTCATGAAAGTTTTGAATTTATCAAGGGCCTTCTTGAAGCCCAAGAGATCCTCCTTGGACTAAGATGTTTTGTCACAATATATGAACACTATATCCACTACGTTGAGGCCTTCTTGCTCCTTACTCTTCCGTCATCCATGTGATCTTTGATTGTGTTGTCTAGCACTTTCCATCGGTTGTAATGAATGCAAGAAGAGCCTATTGTGGAGTTCCTTTCTTCGAGCTTGCCATGTAAGCCCAAAAATCTTTTGGCCTTAATTCCACCTATTGAGAGTTTCCTAGGAACCTTGTTCACATTTTTGGAGCTTTAAGGATCTACTTCATTGCCCTCGTGGAGGCTAATGTCTAACAAAACTTCTCAATAGCCCTGATAGCATCATCCTTGGCCTTTTGGGGTTGCAATTTCCATGTAAATCCACTATAGAGGTACACAATTTTCTTTATTATTTTAGACAATGCATGCAATGTGCATATGTGGATATTTGGTAAAGGGATATTTAGAATGCCTTGAAAGTTTGGATCTTCAATGCGTCTATTAGGCACCTTATTCCAACTAGTGGCATGGCACTCGATGGACGCATAGTACATGCAAGGACTCTTAGAAGTTGCATCTCTTGACATGTTATACATACACTTCAGTGTCTTTAAATTAGCAGCCATGTGCCACTCCAGTTTATATTGTCCAAACCCTTCAATACTTATTTATTCTCCTATTTGTTGAGCACTTATCATCTCAAGTATAGAAGTTCGTTAAAACACCCAATGCAACATGTCAAAATCTTATGTGTCAACCTAAAATGATCTCTACTATCAAATGCCTTGCTTTGATTGCAAACTAAAGTGCATCGAGGCCTCCATGCCTTCATCGCCCTTGCTACCTAGCTAAAGGGCCCTATTCATCAGGGTGATAGAAGCTCTTTTCATTTTCTTATCCTTTATAATCTCTATTTCATCTAGATTGATAACAAAAATGGCAAGTTGCAACCCCATTTCTATTGTATGCTCTAGCCTATAAAGCTTAATCATAGCTCTCTACAAAGTCTAGGATAGCTATCTATGATGTGGAAGGGCTCACTAAGGACTTCCAAGACTCTCTGGTTAATGTTGCATATTGTTTGTTGAATTGAGGATAATTTTGAAAGCAGATATCCCTTTACCCTTTTCTTCTTCAATGTCTCTTGCATGGCTTTGAATATCTATGTGTAGCTTTGCTTCTAATCTCCACTTTGTCTAGGGTGCTTTGGATATCTGCTTTGTCTAGGAAAGACATTTGCAAAACTTTTCAATGCATTGTTCATTGGCCTTCCTAAACCTCTTCTCAACCAACACCTTCCCTACAACTTTAGGAGGAATGATGTTATTGTAGTCATGCAATGCTCTCTCCACATTCCTCATTGCTTTGTCCAAATGGAGAATGGCCCTATCAATCACAACAAGAATGATGACACAAATATGAGCATGAATTTGTGATGCATCCAGAGAATGAGCACTTGCCTTGGACTTGATGCTTTCGAAATATGATAAAAGAATGCGACCAGTTTAGTCTGAGTGACCAACTGTTACTGTATTGCTGTTATTCTTCTCTAACAACTCTCTAACAACCTCCACTTCTAGGCTTGAGTGTCTCAATATTCTTCAAACTCCTCTACCTTTCACAGGATCCGAGCACCATCTCTTTTTGTTTGGCTACACATAGTTGGATTCCAAGGCTTCTTATTTTTCCTTAGCTCTCCTTTAATTTTTTTTCTCATTATATCTATTTTGGAGTAACCATTGGTTTTCCACCTTCAAAATGCTAGAATAGCCTACTAAATTCTAAGTATACACTAGAAGCCCTTGATGACTATCTCCAACAAACCTCGGTAATGCGGAATACAAAGAGAATGAAGGGGTACTTCTTGTTGTAGAATCTAGAGGATAGAACCTATGATCAATCCATCAATCAATGTTCTTACTACCCTCTAATCTCATTGCTTCCAATGCACTTGGTGTGTGATCAAACACCTTGTTTCTTTTGCACACAGGTACATACTCCTCATCCAAATCAACATGGAGGTGGTATGGATGTTTATGGTTATCCATTCTTGCAATAGAGTTACCAAGAGGTGATCCAAGATTGCAATGGAAGTGGTTTCAAGGACAAGAGTTGATCAAAGCTTGCAGTGGAAGTGGTTTACAATCCCTCAAAACAAAATTTTGAAAACGAGGAGGGAATATTTTGAGAGAGTCATTGACTCTTGAAGGGAAGTGGCAATGCATTGAAGGTGATAAGTGCATGTGACACCTTCAAGGTTCCTCGCTCATGACAATGAAAGTACCAAGGTACAAAAGCACAAACATCCCCGAGATTGTGAATTTTTTCTCAATATTTTTCTAAGAATATATTTTATAAATTACATCACACTTTCTCTCTCCTCATTCTTATAAGGCCAAAAAGTGACCTCAAATCTCTCCTAATACCTACCCACTTTCTTTCTCTCTCATTCATCACCCTTTATCTCATCCTACCCACTCTTTTTTTTTTCTCCATCCATCATCCCCCTCGCAAGAAGGTCAGCATACCTAATGAGGCAAGGCCCTCGAACATGGCAAGTCCATCTTTAGCAATATTTAGTGCAAGAATAATTGTTGCTAACAACACTATTAATTCTAGCCTACAAAATAATTTTTTTTCACTTAAATATTTGTGCATAAATTAAACATTATTATCTTTAGGAAAATTTATAGATTAATAGACTAATGGCCTATTCAATTGGTAAAACTCCAAGTACTTAAATTTTCCATAAATATAAGCTTAGCCAACTCACTATTAACGAATTAATAGTTATTTTATTTGGTTTTCATAAAATCATAAGCAAAGTACCTTAGTCAAAAATTGTAGACATTACCTATAAATAGGATGCATCATTGATAGCTTTTTATTAAGAAAAAGACCATTAAACCATCCACACATACACATCAATAATTTAGAGAAAAGTCGAGATGTTAGCAATCTTGTATGAAGCATGAGTCTGGCATAAAAAATAATGCATAGATAATTAGTTAAATTCTTTAATTCATATCCTGAATTGTTATCATTCTTTAAAATATTGTAGAGTACCTAAAATAGTATATGTAAAATTATTTTAGAAATTTATAATAAAATTATCTTAAAGCCAAGAATTAAATCTCAATAGATAATAAGGTATATTAAAGAAATACTTAGAAATTATTCTAGAAAATAAAACAAAATCATTGCACCTACCAATCAATAAAAATCATGAGACTAAAGAGTTGCAAATATTATCCAAAACACATGCGAGGTAGAACTGATGAGAAGCTAAGATTAATTGCATCGATAAAGCATGCAGGTTGGTAATAGTATGTAACTCTAATTGTGATGTGTGGAAAAATTATCAAAATATCAAATACTTGAATTTTTATCTAATTGATATAACCAATTAAATTAGGAAGCATCATCATATTAAATATATCAATCTTGTTTCTCATTTAAATAATAAAATACTATTTGAGAAGGATTAATTGGTTATTACTTGAGTTGGATGTTTTGTGTAATGTACATCCAAGAAACCTATAAAAAACTTTTCCTTATATCTAGATATCAAGCAAAATTGAGCAATTCACACCTCCCCTAAGAGAAATGGTTGGGTCTTGGTTTGAGCCAATTATGTTCCATCTATGAGTGCTTGTTGACCAGGGTCTAAGCAAAAAGGTCTCATACGGAAGGTTCCCTCCTATTGAAACACATAACCATAGTGCTCTAATAAAAAAAGGATAATTACATAGTTGGTCCTAAGATGGAGAAAAAATCCATACAAGTATGATATGGTGAGCAATGGGAACTCAAAAATTTATGGGCTAATTTATCGCTCTAAGATAGAGAGTGGATTTTTGTATCGACTCTATGAGTAGAAATCCAACATAAAGATTATTAACTAATAAAGCATATATTTTGAAAGGACTATCTAGGTTGCTTTCATATTGTGCCTAATGAAGACGTGAAATGAACCCAGTGTTAAAAGGGATAATTAAGGAAGCTGCTTTTATATATGCCAAATAGCATGTTAGCATCCTTTGTTTAGAAAATTAATGAAAAATCACATTTAAATGAAAAGCATGTGATCATCTTTTCCCGATGGAAAACGATCAATGGCTAGCTAGATCTGATAAGTGGGGTGCTTTCCTCACATATGAAAATTTAGGATAAGAGTTGTACACACACTTTTTCTAGAGTTTGGTCTTAGATCCTGGTCATGCACTATTTTAGGGAAAAGGAGATGAGATTTTTCCTTCTAGATAGAGGGGTAGAGTTCAACTTCCCCTCATCTCTCACTCATTATGAACTAAGTGTGGTGATTGATCTACTCTCTATCTTGAAGGATTACAATATAATAGACTAAGCACTAGAATGCCATTAGAGATTGTTAGGTCTTTTAGGAACCTTCAAGTGGATCCTCATAGGTCGAGGCCAAGTGCTTCGCAAGAGGTGTGCCTAGTCAAATTATTCTTATGGAGTGCAGACTAGGACAACTAGGATAAACCTTAAATGACTACCAAGTATTACCTTCCGCAATTAAGTAGTGGTACATTACAAGCATACTATTATCAATGATTGCAAATAACTAATACATCACTTTTTTATCCTTTGCATTGTATTCTTTCCAAACCTTTAATTCTTTTGCAACAATTGGAGACTCACTTAGCCTTGGCTCTTTTTCTTCACTTGTAACAAGCTCATATATGCCTTTTTCAATAAGGAAGTTCATCATACGAAACTTCCATGATGGGTAGTTATTCTTATATAGCTTCTCGATAATAGGCTATAGTACAAGAGAGAATGATATATAGTATCCAACAACTTACAAGCTCCATGATTGGACAACAATGATTCACTCTTACATATATTCTCACAAAGTCAAGAAATAAAAAAGAGAAAATGTGAGCTTTCACTAGAAGGGACGAATTCTAGGGTCAAGCTTACAAGATGAGAAATTATATGAAAACATTCAACGCATGTATACTATAAAGGATCTTTACTATTACTCTAACATTGATTTCTATTTAAAATGATAGAACACAATGAGTAGTTGTATTAACTTACAAGTATACAATAAAGCAAGTCTTCTACAATCTTTCACAAGAAGTGCATAGAAGAAATCAAGAAGCCTTTTTCATTGATTACACAATAAAATATATAATCTACAACCCATTTGTAGATAAACCTTTGTGTTCACTTCTTGATAAACACCTCAAAACTCACAAATTTGAAATCTATAATCTATGCATCCAAGAATGGCTAATATAGCCAAAATTGTAGTATACCTTGAAACTATTGTCTACAACCTTGTGGAGCTAGAATGAGACTTGAAATGGCCTTAGATTGCATGCCAAATCTCAATGTAATCTAAGATTTTAACTTTGGTAATGCCTTGCTTTGGATGCCTCCATAGGCGCTATCCAAGGGAAAGAATGAGAGAATAAAAGAGCTTCTTACCCATTACTTGCTTCCTCACTCCTTCTTCAATTTGACCTCTAAAACTAGCATCTATTAGTGGTGTAACTTTGATATCATATCACAAATCACATGGTAGGGAACTTGCTCAAATTTTTATATTGAACATATACAACATATACAAGGAGAAACTCACTCAAGAATACAAGAATAGATATAGATACCAAAACATTTTCTTGTTGATTTTTCTTGCTTCTTTCCATATATTGTACAATGTACACAGGCTATAGATAATATACAACATTAAATAAAGTGACCTACTAAGTCAAATAGTCTGTAAACTGACAATATTAATCAACTAGCATTGAGTTACACCATTTGTTGTACTTAAGTGAAACCAACCTGCCTTCTTCGAAAGGGTGGTAAGTGACCTAAATATACAATAGCAAGCAAAAAATTTAGATAAATTGGAATACAAATGTTACCGATTAATCTTGGATAATAGACCCTCGATTGTCCCCAAAAACTCACACTCCTTGTAGTATTTTTCTAAAAGGTATTGCAATTGGAAGTACACTAGGATTTATCCAATGTCCTTCAAAATCTAATACCTCTTGTTGTCATAAATGTCCATCAAACCTCCAAAACACTTTGTCCCTTGATTTGAAAGATATTTGGCATCCAATTGTACCCTGGTTAGTCAAATCTAACCCCAATACAAATTGGGATGGGCTAGCCTCTTGAAATCTCTAAAAATCCCCAAATTTCAACTGTTGATTTCAAGTGCTAGCCTTCAATTTTTTGGCATGGAACTAAGGTGGCTATTAAACCCTAATTTTTTATGTAAATTAGGGCTTACAATAACAATCACACAACAAACCAGGGTCTAAAAATGGATGAAAAATATGAGAATTGACTAGGAAATGAAGGAGAATGCTGACAAGAGAGAAAATTTTGATGTCAAAGTCCAAAATACAATGAAATGAGGGAGTAACCTTGATCAATATTAGCCATAAATGTTATCACGTCTATCATTACCTTGGACCCAAAATGATGTTCTAGCTTGCTCAGAATGTTGATCTAGCCTCCCACCAAGCACTTCTCATTTGCACAGGAAGATTTTTTGCCAAGTGGCAACCTTTAATTAGATTTTAAACATTTTTAAAATTAATAATTCTTTAAAAACACTTCATCCCTTTGTCCTTTCCTAGAAAATTCAAAGCGCCTATCCACAATTAAATTGGTTTGGCCATTTTGACTCCTAATTGGTCCTATGCATTAATTGGTCTATGAACTAATGTCATTTGACTAATTAATACCGAGTTCTCAATGTCACCACTTACATTTATTGGCCAATTAAATATCCTAGACCAAAGTCGCCACCAAGTAGCACCACCTAGTACTAATCCACCAATATACCTTAGTATGAATTTTGCCCTTAACACCCCCCACTGACACCTTGTGATCTTTGCCTATAATTGTGACTTAACTAACTTGGACAACACATGTCCTTCTCACTTTCTTCACTTTTGATTAATAATCAAATGCTAAGCAAAGTAGTAAAATTTATCATCCCTATGACATCATGAATGTCTAATGTAGAATTTTTAAATATTTAACTTGCACATCACTTGTGCACCTCATATATGCACATTTAATTAATACCTAATCCAAATTATAAGTAAAATATTAAAAATCTCCCTTGAAATGCTTCCAATTTTCATTCATTGTGCCAAAAGCAGAAGATACCACATTGGAATTTTTCATAAACATCATAGTAAAATAACATCAATCAGTATTACTTAACCATGCAACTACCAAATGCTTGTTGAAAAATTTCAACCATCATAACCAAAATATAATACATAAAAAAGATTCCAACACTGTTCCCAAAAACTCATGGAATGCATCCATTAGTAAAACATCACAAATGTTCTAACGACTAAATGACCATAGTAAAGCATAAGCATGAACCATGGGGGCTGAACTATCAATGGCATCATATGATACATAGTTGTCTATAAAAACATTTGAATACCACTAATAATTTATGCAAACGTCATAGTCTTAGAGTCATGGGTGAAAACTATATCCATATGCATACCAACTGTAATGACTAGTATACTAAATATGATAAGCAAACTATCAGCAACAATACCTTGGGTGCATGTTGAATACATCTGAGATCCACTATTCACTAAGGGATCTTCATCCTTGAGTAGCATCAAGCAAAGCTCTAGACCCTTGCTTTGTGAGCTTAATTGAGCCCAATATAATATCGACTCTAACTAAAAGGCATCAAGGTAAAGTTGAAATAACTAAGAATGGTCTATCAAGTCACCATCTTCCTTCCATTTAGCATCCATTGGTGAATAGTTTTGAAACTTCACCAAATACCTTTTAGAAACTTTAGCTCTTAATCTTTCTTTCCTTATGTGCCAAGATCTACTTTGGTACCAAATTCTCATCTAACTCCTCAAACTTAGGTTGAATTTCAACAAACTTATCCTTTGGCACTCCAACATAAAAGGGCAAAAAAAATCTCACATGAAAGGCATTATGTGCACCAGTGTAAAAGTAATTTCAACATATATGCAACATCATTGATCTCCTCTAACACTTTAAAGGCTCCATAGTAATTTCTATTCAACTTTGTATTCTCTATCCTTCATCTTTTTAAGCCTTGCCTTTCAAAAGGCAGCAATACATAATCATCGTGTACAAACTGCAAAAAACGTCTATGGCAATAATCTATTGTCTTTTGCTTCTCTTGTGATGTTTGAAGTGTTTGCTTTACCTTTTGATAAGCTACATCCATGTTCTCAACATAGCAATCAACTTCAAAGATATTATCTTTAGTATGCAATATACACGCAATATAGGATGCACTTTCATGCCACATTCTACAACCTCAAATGAACCAATGAAATCATGCACCATATTATTATGCGTACATAGTGCTCATCCTCTAGCCATTGCATAGCTAATCATAAACATTACCAAATTCAAAATCATACTAGTCCTTCATGGCATCCAAGTCGATATGATAGACCATATTAATAGTAAAAATCTAAGACTTATGAGACATTGCATCAGCCACTACATTATTTTTGCCATCTATATGAATAATTTGAAAATCAAACATAGAAAGGAAGTTTACCCATCTCATATGTTTCTCAAACAACTTAGTTTGAGTCAAAACGTAGTGCAATGTCTAATGATTTGTCTATATATGAGATCAGCCCCTAGGAGATAGTGTTTGCACAATGAAATTAGTCAAACATAGTGTTTCCATTTTGAAAGGGCATGAAAAACAACCATCCACTCCTTCTCATCATAGACCTAAAAGTTATTTTATGCACCATGGAGTACACAATTCTCATAGGCCATCTTGCATTAAAATAGCCCCAATATTGTTTCCACATGCATCATATTGTACTACAAATGATTTCTTGAGATCTACCAATATCAGACATGATTTGAAGTCATCTTTTTTCTTAACTTTTCAAAGGCTAAAATTTTTAGTGCCGTCCACTTAAATAGCAGACCCTCCTTTTGCAATGAATGCAATGGAGATACTAGTTTAATAAAGTTACAAACTTATCTCCTATTAGAATAATACAAGCCCAAAAAGCTACACATCTCATGTACATCTCTCAAATGTGACCATGAACATATTGCCTCAACCTTTGCAAGATCCATTCATACCACATTATCCAACATAATATGGCCCAAAAAGTGGATTAATCACCAAATGATGCTTACGCAACTCATTGAACACAATCCAAGTGCCTTCTATGCTCCTCTTCATTACGAAAATGCACAATCATGTCATCAAAGAATATTTCTATAGATGCTCTATGTGATCTAAAGGTCTTGTCCATTATATGATTGAATATAGTTGAAGCATTGGTACATCCAAATGTGTGGAAAATCAGAGTGCAAGCCAACATTGAAGTGTGTACACAAGAGGGAGAGAAGGCACAAAGTACAAGAACATGTCTTGCTTATAAAGTTTCTTATGAGTACAACTAGGGTCACCTCACCCAATCAATTGATGTAGACCCATGGGCTATTTATATAGCCCCAACTGGCTAGGGTTAGGGTTTCCCTTTCCCCTCAGGACCATTTACACACCCTGCCTGCCCTTATCCACTCATGCATAAGGAGAGTTCATATGCCTATACTCTCAACACCCCCCCTCAATGCCAGGTAGCATTGGAATACAAAGCACAAGAGAATGTCCCTCCTTCACCCAAAATAGGATGCCTTTATAGATCATGCTACAAGGATGGTAATAGGTAGAAAGGATACACGACTCAGAAGAGTCGATCATCGGTGGATTGGGAGGTGAAATTGGCCTCCAATTCGTTAGGTACTTTAGGATGGTTAGAACATTTACTACTAATATGTCCTATCTTCTTACATTTATTACATTTCATCTTTTCTCGGTATTTTTTCCAACAATTGTTTATAATATGCCATTTCTTCTTACAAAAAGTACACTTATTAACAACTATATGCACCAAGACTTGGTCACGGAATGTTGAAGTAGATGCGTGACTGGTGCTTCCTTCTTTGTGATTCCTTTTTTCTTCATCCAAACAAGATTGGACGGTACTTGCCAAGGATTGGGAATATTAGTAAGAGTTGTTAGAAGTGTGGGAAAGACCTTTTTGACAACTTTTAAAAGAATGGCAATAGCATCCTCATCATGGACTGGTGCTTGCACTGAAGAAATCTGTGCCATGAGGCCCTTCATATGAGAAATAAAATTTCCCAAGTCTTCTCCTTCTTTATATTCCAAGCTGAAGAATTCAATCTTAAGGAAAATCTTAGTGTTTTTACCTGTAGCACCATAGAGCTTTTCAAGCTCATCCCATTTCTCCTTGGCAGTGGAGAGGTGATCAACATGATGAATCAAGGATTTATCTAAGTGTAACATGATTATTGCTTGAATGCATTGATCATCCTCCACATCAGAAGGATTTGTAGAATCAACAACTCTAGTCCCTTGAATTAGAGGCCAATAACCTCTCTCCATCATTTTGTACTTAATAAGGTACTTAATAAGTGCTTGCTAGGGGTGAAAGTCTTTGCCATTAAATTTACGAATTTGAGGACAAAGGTCGGCATAGGCTGAGGCCATAGGAAGGTCTTACTACTTGCGTAGTGCAAGTAATAGTGTATAATCCTTTACAAAGGGCCACTTGTGCAAGAACGAAAAGCAATGTAGATTTTACAATTAAAACTGCAAAGATGAGAATGGTTGAAAATCATACATATGGAGTATTTCGAAATAGGACTTAGGTGGTCCTTCCTTTTGAACAACCCTTTTTTTATGTTTGATTGTTTTCCTTGGCTTTAGTGAAGTGAACTTAGACTGCACTTATGGCTTCTCTTGATGATGTGGTTGAGTACAATAGTACTCATTTCTCTAATTTACCAGCATCAAATAATAAGAAACACCAGCAAAATACATCAGTAGTGCTAAGAAGCACTTGTACCAACTTCCATTCTTCTACTCATAATAAAGGTCGACTTCACGAGCTTAATAGTGCCCATGAGATGAAAAAAACCTCTGCATTTAAGCTCCACAGGATAGTAACTGATCGTGACAAAGGTTTTTCAGTGATTAGAATCAATGTTGATAATTCTCAGATTTAAAAAAGTGAGATTAGGAAAGCTTGAAGCTTCCTGGCTCTGGTTGCCAATAAACCCACAGTTAGGGTTTTGGTCATAGGAGACAGTAGGAGTGGAATGAGGTCAAACCCTCTTAGAGAGAGATGGCCCACTAGGGGGGTTATGAAAGCCCTATGGTAGCGGAAGTGATTGCACTGTCTATTGATCACGCCAAGCTCTGAGACGTCATGCTACCTAGACTGCTCCGTTTTCTACAATCTCGGCAATGCTGCCCTCCACGTTGCCCAATGTTTGCTTTTGATGTGCCATGATGGAGTGCCCTGAGCTGGGAGTGAAGTATCCAACAGAAATCGGGAGCTAATATTTCCTCCTTTGCCCACACCAGCTCCTCCAAGGTCAAGGGGTCAAGCTGGGGCTATGGAGGTCAAGAGATTAGATGAAGAAGATGAAGGCTCATGTGCACGTAGTGATGGATGATGCTAAAGGAAGCTAAAGAGATCAGAGGTGGCTCTAATACCATGTGGAAAATCAAAGTGAAAGCCAACATTGAAGTGTGTGCACAAGAGGGAGAGAAGGCACAAAGTACGAGAACATGTCTTGCTTATAAAGTTGCTTATGAGTACAACTAGGGTCACCTCACTCAATCAATTGATGTAGACCCATGGGCTGTTTATATAGCCCCAACTGGCTAGGGTTAAGGTTTCCCTTTGCCCTCATTACCATTTACACATGTCTCCCTTATCCACTCCTGCATAAGGAGAGTTCATATGCCTATACTCTCAACAAAATGGCATGAGAAGAAACTCATAAGACCTAAAAGATATCCTAAATGCTATCTTTGGTACATCCTTTTCCCTTATGCATATCTAATATCTATGTTTTATATATAATACAACTTTATATGATTCACACCTGCAATCTGTCCATGATATCATCAATCCTAGGAATAAGGAACCAATTCTTGATCGTGATCTTATTGAAGGCATGAGAATCAATGATAGTAGATGTCTGGGAAGTGACTGTGAAAAGCAATCAACATATATATTCAAAAAAGACATTTGATCTTTATCCAATATGGACATACTCCCATCACTCTCACTATTATCTTTATTCTTGACAAAATCCAAATATAATGAGAGATGAGTTTTCATTGCTTTAGAAATGGTTGAAATAGATATAAAATGGGACTGATTCCCCTTTTAATTTTACATCCAAAACATGTGATTTATCCTTATGTTGCAAGTTGACAACTTTGCTATGGGTCAATCACAAAATGCATGCAACGCCACCATGGCATCTTCAATAAGACACCACAACCCTCAAGTGGTGCAATAAAGAAATATTCCCTATCCATATAACTCTATATATGTAAGCAAAGCTTCCCAATGATGGATGTTGCAGCATCTACATACCCCTTACATGTCATACCAATCTCTCCCATAGGCCACATCTCATTGTCTCTAATGCTTAGATAGCATCCAAGTTTGTAGAGATAAATTTGGCTCATGCACCAAGATCAAAGAGTACCAAACCATACTAATCCCTAACTTTGTACCATGCATTGCAAATCTCAATAGCATTTGAATGTGGGCTAATCACAAGCACATGAAGGACTAAATCAATTGATGTTTTGGGTCTTTTACCTTTGTGTCCTCTTTTCTTTTAGCCTTTCCAACTTACTATCTATTAGGATAGCTCCTCACCATATTCCCCTCCTACTCAAATGAAGAATTTATATGTAGCGATCAATTCTTTATACTAGGAAGCATGTTTCCATGTCCTACCCTATTGTTTTTGCCTATTTTTAGGCTTGTTTATATATCTACCCTTCTTATCAACCTTGGAAGTCTTCTTCAATGACTTATCCTCATCATTCTTGAAGCTTGAAGTCTTCCCATGTAGCAACGTCAGTAGTACATAGTGTCTCTATGAGTTGTGACAAAAGGTCTTAATGCCAATATCATGAATCAATTTAGGTAGCCCACAACAATACTTTTCAATCTACTCAAAATGGAGGATAGCACAATAAGAAGTGACAACATCCACCCCTCCCAAAAGTTCTTATTCTATTGTTCCAAACTCTTACATTGTGATGCATTCAAGTTATGCCATACAATCATTACATCATCTTCAAAGGTGCTCGTCAAAAAAGTAGAAGCAAAGAGTTTCTTAAATTGAAATCGCATTAATGATGCTCTAATGTGCATCGAAAGTGTGGATCACAACTACAATGCATTCCCCTTTGGAAAAATGGTTCTGTTTTGGATTTTTGATGACTCTTTGAAGTTTCCTCCTAAGTAGACTATGTCAAACTATTGAATGAAAATCAATGCTTTCAATCTATATATTGTGCTCCATTGAAAACTCCAAACCTCACTACTTTACTACACTCATCATAGTCTTTTGCTTTGCCTTTCTGTGCCAAGTTATCATACTCAACCAGTTACAAAAAGGGTGCACTTGCTATAGCAACATTCTGACTAACATTAAATGGTACACTTGCATGACTAGCAACTATTCACAAGTCCCAAACATGTCGACCTGCATAGATGCACTACCAAACATACCACTTTGTGCCCCCAGCATCATGCCAACATTGCTATGCGTTAGGTTTGGTTTTGCACTTGTGCCATAGCCACATACATTGGACCTTCCATACCCTACATAGATGGTTGCATACCATGTACATTTGGAACATCATGAGGCTGCATAAGGCTCTTCTTTTGGCACATCTTGCTATCCCAAAGCTCTAGAATGCAACTTTCTCTTCTTGCCTTTGCTATCCTTCTTTGATTTCTTCAAGAATCGAGTATACTGAGGATCTTTTGCCAATTAAACAAAGATAATAGCTATTGTCCTCAACCAATCTTGAACTAGTCTCATCATATTCTTCATCTTCTTGCTTGTGATCAACATCAAGAGAGCTAGAACTGACATTTTGGTCTACACCAACATTATTAGTTTGCTACCCATACTTGTTATATTATGCAACTAATGAAAAATTCAGCACATATACAATGCTTTTGCCTTCCAATCATGTGGCATGGGCCTAGCAAATGGTATCCTCATAATGTAATCATGAAACTAGTAGTCCTTCTCCAAAAGGACAATAAATGACTTGACTAAGCACTAACTAAAGCAAGCAAAAATTTTAAATAATGTGAAATACAAGTGTTACTGGTTAACCTTTGATAGTAAACTCTTGATTGGCCCCAAAAAATGGCACCCCTTGATGTATTTCTTTAAATGTATGCAATTGGAAGAAGTACATTGACATTGCTTCAATGTCCTTTGAAATTCGATACCTTTTGTTGTCATAAATAACAACAAGCCTTCAAATCACTTTGCCCCTTGATTTCACATGTGATTGGTCTCCAATTGACCATTGCCTAGTCAAATCTAATCCCAAATTCAATTGGGATGGGCTAGCCTCCTAGAATCTTTGAAAATCCCCAAATTTGAGTTATTGGTTTCAATTGCTAAACCTTCAATTTTTTGGACACATGACCCCGACGGCTTATAAACCCTAATTTCTACTATAAATTAATGTTTACAACAACAAACACAGTTGCTCTTTGGTAGGACTAAAAATGGCTTAGAATGGTTGAGAATTGATTTGGGAATGAAGGAAAATATTGAGAGAGAAAATTATAATATTAAATGCTAAAATCTAACTAAATCAACAATTTCCATAATTAGTACCAGCCATAAATAGTCACCTACTACCTAGGCCCTAAAATTATGTCATCACAGACAATTGCTCTAGATTAACTAGGTACATCAATTGCCCTTTGCTCGTCCTCTCCCACACTACTAGAATGGTATTTGCAACGTCCCACTAGCCTCTTCTCTCTTGTATGGGAAGGTTTTGCAAAGTGATAGCCTTCTTATTGGATTTTTAAATCTTTTTAGTTAATTCTAATAACTAATAATTGTAAAAATTAATTCAACCCTTTGTCCCCCACCTCGAAAATTCAAAAAAACACACACACACACACACACACACACACACACACACACACACACACACACACACACACACACACACACACACACACACACACACACACACACACACACACACACATTCAAAATAGGATTCTGCCATTGGCAAACCTAGCCATTTGATCAGCAGCATCCATAACAACAAGCACATACTTTTTAGGTGTGGCAAAGTGTCAATAGTACACTTCAAGGATGATGCCTATGCTTAAGCTTGAAAATTTCATTCATTTGAAGTGATTTATATGATGGAGGCTTACTTGTGTTACCTTCTTGATCTCTTCTCAAGCGATAGAAAGCTTAGAGGAGCATTTATCCTTCACCATCATTTCCACCACAATCAAGCTTCCCCCATTAACTTCAGTTTTGCTATCATAGCTTTGGTTGGCGACACATGCCAACCACTACAAAATAATCTTCTATTGATTCAATCCAAACCTATGCAGTCGGTCTCCACATTTGTCCCCTTCTTATCAAAATCAAGAGGCTTGACTTGCTTGAGAATGAATTTTCTCTCTTGTAGTTCAACATTAGTGGTTGTAGGAGGCACTTGACAACCAAGGTCTTAACTTTTACCTCAAGTTTCAAAATACTCTTTACTAGTTGATGGCATGTCTAAAAGGTCAAACACCACGCAATACACATACATCAATTATCACTATATTTTTTTCTCCGCTACAACATATAATGTACCCAAAGCCAAGGGAGGTGATATTTTGTGGTTGATTGGTCAAGAAGAGTCACTTTGTGACCAATGAAGACCGACAATGAAGTAGCACTGCACTTGGTTCAAAAAGAATAAGAGAGGAGGGGGAGCTAAGTATCAACCCCTCTGCCACAACATAACCTCACTCCAATCCCCCTAAAATGGTGCTAGTCGAGTTCTAAGATTTGATCCTAGGTGATCTGATAGTTGTCCCAATGATGTTATCCTACCAATAGGTAGACCTGATTAGTTGAGTGTTGTGGGTGGTAGGATAGCTGCCCCGATGATGCTATCCTACCAATCGCTAGACCCAATTAGTTGAGTGCTTTTCTAATGAAATTAATAGTAAAAGGACCGGATCGTATAACTACCTAGGGTCAAATCTTAAAACCTAACTAGCACCATTTACGAGGTCATAGTACGATTATGTTGCAATGACAAAGAGGTCAATGCTCAACTCCCCCTCGTCTCTTACTCCCTTTGAACCAAGTGTGTAGTGCTAGTCTACTCTCCGCCTTGTTTGTTGCAATGTGGCCCTTCCTGATCAAGTGCTACATTGTTAATAGAGACCAAGAAATCATAGTAACCTTCAGTCGATCCTAGTGGGTCGAGGGCATGAGGCTTCCTTGCAAGGTAGACTTAGAAGTCACCTAACTAGCTAAATTTGTGAATCCTCTAGGGTCTAGATAATGCTGCTTATAAAAAGGCATCCAAGCAACTACTAAATATCACCTCCCTCTACTTGGCTTAGGGTGGATATGTTACAAAGATATGACCTCAAGGATCATTCCAAAATAATATGCAATCAAATGATAGCAAATTGAAGTATAAATGTACCAATGCAACCCTCATAACACACTTTGATCCATCTATGAAGAACGATCTACTCAATTTTGATGACCTCTATATCATTGACTACAAGGAACTAGGCCTTATTTTGAACATTGTACAAGATAGGTTTGATATAGGGCTTTAGCCAAGACACATTAAATTTGCTCTTAGTTTCAATATGAATGGGCCATGCTACTTAATTCTACACTTCTATGTTTAATTAAACCCGACTACCAACCTCAAATGATGCATCTCTTTGGAACTTGTTTCCTTGCTAAGTGTAAGTTTATTGAGTTGTTCAGACAACTCCAAATGTCTTCTAAAGGGCTTGCCAATTGTTGCTTAAAGGATTGCCTCCAATTCTTCTTGGACTACTAATAATGCTAGAATAGTAGTTCAAAATCATCTCAACAAATGGAAGAAATTGCACTCCTATGGATTGTACCCATGGCACTTGAGAACTCCAATTAAAACATGCTTTAAGGAGTACAAACTATAACTTTGGTCCAAAACTACCATAGAGGGTTACTTAACTACATATGTCAATCTATGCCTCAATTGGAGATGTAATGCATGAGGAAACTATATTTGTACTGAATGTATCATATTATTCTCGTCAAAACAAGTTAATTTGAGATTTGCAAGTGTTGTTACATACATGGCAAAACACCCAAAAAAAAAAAGGCCACTCATAAGTTTGACCTAAGGCCCAAGAAGGGATCAAACCAAGTCTAAATTTGCAATGATGCCTCCAGTATGGCAAGATGTTCAAGTGTACCTACAAATCATGCAATACATTTCAATAGCAACTAAGCCAAGAGCTTGTACATAATAGTGGGCATAAAGTTGGAATACTCTAGTTTACACACTGAATTTGGTTAAACCCTAACCATTTTCCTGAGATTGCAATAACCATCTTCCCTACATCTACACTACTAAACTATTGAATGTGCACACATGACCTTAGACTCTTAAGCTTTGGTGCATTAGATTTCCACTTTAAGATCAAACCAGTCTCAACTTGTGCATCAACTTCACCTGACCATTGACTGTTAGGCTCAAGAGAGAATCATGTTTAAGAACAAAAATCATAATTGGAACTCCTAAGAGATGAGTTAACCAAGTGATCACAAAGATCAAGGGCAAACACATCACCAACATATATGCAATGGCTTTTGCTTGTTTTTTGTGCTTCATTTTCTTCCATTTGCCATACTAATAGCCAAAACTTTATGCACACTATGCAGATACAAGAGTATCATAGAAGTATAAAGCCTGGGTTCTAATAAAAACTGCAATTTTCTTCACTCAAAAACACGATCCTCCAATAGATCTAACATCTACACTGCTGATACACATAGGCCTGAGCACTTTAACTAGTCTTAAGTCTGAACCTATTCACACAACACACTTCTTTGATGGATTGGCATTTAAGTGCCAACACAATTAAGAATCCACCTGAAGGTGAGATTGTAGGCTTCCATGACTTTTAAAAAGGGAATGACACAGCACTACTATTGGATTAAAACCTTCTAACATTTTGAAATAGGGCACAAAAAACACACTGCTTCCTACATGAACAAGCTCCATGACATGTCTATTTGCCAATGTAAGATTATGTCCAAGTGCAAGTGAATTGAAGAGTTTATTTCAGCTAGATCTGCAAGATGTAACTGGTGACGATGTAATAGTTTTACACTTCCATTTCAGTGCATCGTGATATTCTCATGTACACCTTCCAAATATTACTTGCTTGCTAAGAACCCCCCCTTGGTTTAACTGACTAATACCAACAATGACAGAAAAGCCTTCTGGACAATCAGATTAGACAGCACAAGATGGACAAAATGTTTTCCTAACCCATGTTTGTCAGGACTCCATCTGTGAGATGCTGGACAGCAAATAGTGTATGTTTTAGAATCACCGTACAAAGATCTGGGATGGTCAAACTAGCAACAAACTATGGAGCATCTGTAAACAGAAGCACTAGATTGCCAGATTGTATAAGCATATTCACAAAAAACCTAAGCCACACGGAAGGAAGGAGAATAAACACTGCAGTGCACATGGGGCTGCATAGGACACCATGCTTCATCGGTGCCTTAGAGCTGTGATTCCCAGGAAACGTATCAACCCACCCACACTGAAGGCAACAGTTCAATAATCAGGAAAAGATCATGTGTGGCATGCCCTGGGCAGCAAGTTATGCATAAAACAGACCGCTCATCAAGATCACAGCTGAGTAATTTGATAATTCAGATAGATAGCAGAGGTAGGCCTGAAGTTTGACCACCTGCAGATCTGAATGCACATTAGAATATCGTTTAGAAAGGTCCATCCCAGACCAGAACCATCACAACACTAACGGAAGAAGCCACCAAGTCTCTTTGCAAAATCATCATCCTCATCATCATCATACTCTACATCATCCATGACACTGTCACCTCCTGCTCCATCTTCTAGATTAGAAGCTACATCTGTTCCATGCCCAACTTCCTTAACCTTGACTGTATGGCCTTCATTATGATTGCCTCCCTTGAACGACAGTGATAACGTCAGATTTGCTTCACCCAGCAGATCACTTTCCTCTCTTTTTTCCACAGCATCTCGCTGGAAGGCATCACTATCTCTCTTCTCACTGTTAACAACAGGAAGATGAGCATTTGAAACTCTAATATTGAAACCTTCACCAGCTTTTGCAAGATCCTTAGGGGCATTTGCAGAAAAAGACCTGGAAGGCCTTTCTTGGATTTGCTCCCTAATCTCACCATCAGTATCCCCCCTGCGTTTCTCTTTCAAAATTTCACTTAAAGGTTTGGGACCATCAAAGTCTGAAATTTTGGAAGATACTGCTTTGGTTTGATCCCTACGTGGCGCTTCAATCATAGAACCCAATATCGGCAACTGATGGCATGGTGCATTGTTTAAATCATAAGAGCTACCTTCTCCCAAAATATCCTTATGTCTTGAATGTTCTCCACCAGCAGCTTTCATCTTCTCTGCTTTGATTTGAGCAAGACTTTTAGGTCCTGCAAAAGTGGACTCATCTTTTCTTATATGTGCTTTTTTTGGATTGCTGGTTGAATTACCGCGACTTCGCACAAAATCAGCACTTGCTGGGGCCTGCCGTACATGTTCCTTCTTGGCTTTTGGCTTAGCATGATCCCCACCATTGCGCATTTTTTTGTAGGATCCTCTCTCGATGCTGGCACCATCATAATCTAAGCTAGCATCTCGAAAAACCCGTTTGTTTCCCAAAGACCCTGTTTGCCCACGTGGTTGCCAATTCAATACGTCACGGTGGCCATAATTCTGTCGATTGGATCTTGCACCTGAATGTGAGGGTATTCTGCGTCTCCCTAGAACATCCTGTTGCTGCAGATGATTGTCCTGATGCCTGTGATTGTGCTGAAAACCATTAGTAAGCATGTCTTGGTGACGCCTTCGATGATGATCTTCCCCAAGTTTTTGATTGCGCTCCGCCCTCCTGCGCTTTACCAAGTGATTTCTGAGGTCACTACTGCTCACACCTCGCCGAGCCTCTCCATCAAGTTTCACTTCTCTCCTGTCTCTAAGAAGCATCTCTTTTGCTTCCCTGTCCTTCCATGCAACAGCAGTTTGACTGCCCGCATAATCATACGAAATCAACTGTTCATAACCCAGTTGATCATAAGAATCATAAGCTGCAAGTTCATACTCTGCTGCTGCATCAAAGTACTGCTCATAAGCACCAGCATGCTCATAATCAATCAGATCGTCAGTGCCCATCATTGTTCCTTGAATATGACCACTCACAGGATCCATTAAAACATCACAGGAGGATAAGTAGTCATACTCTTCAGCATAAACCACTTGATCAGCCCCATCATCCACCAGTACATCAAAGGAAGATTCCTCCCACAGCTCTTCTGATTCCGTACCATTTGGAATCCTCTCTCCTGAATGGGCTGGTTGTAAAGTTTCATCTTCAGGTTGATCGTCACGTAACCTATCATCTTCAGGCTGAACCTCATGCATTCCCTCTTCTCCTAGTGGCAGCTGTAAAAAGTTATCATTTATGGGTGGTTGTAGCACATCATCAACCTGTGGAATATGCTTTGATCTATTACTTTCGGACACATCTTGCAGACTGTGAGGTCTAGATGGTGCAGAACTTCCAGAGCCTTCAGGCACCCTGCTTATGACATGATTCATATCCATTCCCAACTCCCGCGCTCCTTGATTCAGCCTAGTAGTCGTGTATGGAGCCTCGCCAACCAGGATGTCAGTCTCTGTACTCAAATGCATTTGCTGAGATACTTCAACAGAGGGCCTAGAAGTCACTGAACCATTTCCTTTGCTAGTAGAAACTTGCTTGTCATTCAGATCTAAACCTTTGGGCTTAGATATCTTATGTGACACTGTAGTTTCTGCAGTTGCAAGAGGTCCTAGTCCATGCAAAAACACACACTTATCACCTTTGGCACAGTAGCCCTGGGCAAAGTAATAGCATGGAACTCTGGGTTTCCCTCCTGTTGCTGTGGGAGCTGCTGGCCGGCCTTCCAGTGGCTGCAGTTCAGAAAAATAATTAGCAGATCTCATAACCTAACCATATCAAGAAAAATAGAAGAAGTGTTTGGACTAGAAATAATGCTAGCTTTAGCATAGTGACTAGCAATAGTGTCAAGAGTTTATGCTTTTCTATCACAAAGGAATTTCCTGCACCGTCACTTTTACTTTTACATATGCAAATGTCATCGCCCTTGAACCAAGGCAGCAGAAGTTGCTATAGATGTACCAATGATCAACATGTATCAAATCAGGCCCTAGGAAGAAAGATTTAAAACAGTGATTGCTCATGTATGCCTTGTAAGCATGCATATCAAGTATTGGAAACAAGCCTTCAAGTATGCACATCAGCTTCTATTAGCCCAGTGCAGACACTTAGAAACAGGTTTGATGGTAGTATCATCATGTATAGTTGCACTTACAGGATGTCGAAATGGACAGTTAGTGTTGAGGCAGTTCCCTGAAAGCCAGTACCAGCAATCTCTGGGATTGATCCGTGCACTCTCACTATGTCGAAATTCACACTCATCTCCCTGTAAGCACAAGTTACAGCAAAGCATAAGGATTTTATTATTTCAACAAATCCTAGCCAGGATCCAAAAGATGTTCTACACATGTAACTGTGATTCCAACAAACAAAACCACCATCCGCTGGATCAAACAAACTAATGCTGAATACTGGGGTATGGCAGCACAAGAGTTCAGCTGCAACATAAAAAACTTAAACATCTTCTTAGTTCCAGGTGGCAACAGTGTGGCTGGAATGTTCAAAACCCTTAGCGAAATTGACTCACAAACCTAGTACTGGCTTGAAACGTAAGGTAGGGGGTAACCTAATATCTAAATGGTTAAATAGAAGGCACGCGTGCTGAAGAATACACGCAACTTCCGGGTCCAGATGAGGAGTGACAACAATTCTGCTCTTGTGATTACGTTTGAGGGTTGGAACATCAATGTTTGTAGGGAGCGTCATCTGTAGATGATGCATTACCAGATATGACACAGCAGCACGAAGCATCAGACAGTTTTCGACTGCATAATGGGATTTATCTCCAAGGTCTTGGCATGGTGCGCATCAAAGAAATGCTTAGGACTTCTTGAATTAAGAGAGAAATCAAGAAGATTAGAGAGACAGACCTTCTTGCAGGTAAGGGGAGAGGCCAGGAAGTAGACGCAGTCTGTGTTCTTCTTTTGCTGCTCCTCCTCATTATTGGCGGTAGACATCTTTTGCCTGCTCAATCGCCTCGCATCAATTCATCCGGGAAAGGAAAGCTGCTGTGCCCTGTTTCCGCCCTGTTTTAAGCCCTATGGGCCCATCTGGGAAAACCCCAAAAATACAAAATGGGCGAAGCTTCGGTGGAAGGGAAAATACCAGGGAGATCAGGTCCGGACATGGGCGATGCGAGATCGAGCAAACAGAGAAGGGTTTCCGAGAGGAAAACAGAGTAGAGCAGTAGTGCTGTGTGAGAGAGAGAGAGAGAGAGAGAGAGAGAGAGAGCGCGACGAGAGAGAGAGCGAGCGCGCCTGAGATGTTTTCACATACGAACCGAATGGTTCCAGTTCATAATCTTCATCTCTTCTTCATATCATGCCTCTCCCCCCTCCCCTTCCATCCGTCACCATCTTCTTGTTTTCGCTCGCTTGGAGAGAGTGTTAAACCAAGGAGACAAGGAGAATGTGAAAATTTTCCCCTTCTTCCTCTTCTTGCCTTCCTCACTTATCCCTTTCAAATCCCTTGAAGGGTAGCTCTAGCTATTAAACAATCCTGATTTCCTCACCCTTCACACACCTAGGGTAAGAGGGCCAATAATGACACACTTTGTGAACACTAGCGGGGGCAAATAAAAAAACATCCCAATGTTGATGATAACAAGTTGTTTCATCCAAATGGTTACGAAAAGGTTGCATGTCATCACTTAGCTCCATGAGACAAAGGTTCGATGTTGTTCTACTACTAGTGCTCCTTTGTCTATTTCGCACACCCTACCGTGAACCGCAATAGACGACTCATTTTTACTAGCGCAAAAATTTATGTGTGCTCGTATCGTCAAAATTTGCCACCATAAGAAACGAGGATTGTTTTGGAGGCTCCATGTGAAATCTTCGTCCACTCCATAGCATCAAATTTGCAAGTTCCTACCTACGCTATGAGATTGATGTGCATTTTCTTGCATGTTCTACAACTAGCCCCCTTACCCTAAGGACATGTCTCCACTAGCCAAACGGCTCGCAACAAGTTTGAGAATTGGTTGGAAGCCCATAGATACATGCTTGCATGTGTGAATAATTTTTTAAAAAAATAAAGTATAACATTAATAGCATGTAAAGTTGTGCTTGTGTATTGTTAGCCAATAGAAAATCTCACACATGTAGAGTTGGAAGTAAACCTCACTGGACAAGCATTTCACCTATGGTTGAGAAAGGTTCCTACTTGTGAACCCAAATGCAAACTCTAGCACATATGCAAACCAATGGGTTCAATAGGGAGTTCCCAACTTGGTTGCTTGGTGGGAACAAGTTCTAATTAGATGATTACCAATGTTAGTTAGCATGATCACCGATGATACCATGACTTTGAACAATAAGTCCAATAATAATCATAAGTATCGATGAGAACCTCATTCTTAACATGATCACCAATTATAACATAACTGTGAACAATAACTTCATTATTAATCATGAGTGCCAATGATAACCTCATTGGTAATGATAATTGCCAATGATAACTTGCTAACCTACAGAGTCTATATGATGCTTACATGCATGTGTCCATCCAAGTGATGCATGCTAATATTCACCATCTATGCTTGATGCTTACCAAATGTAAACAAGTTGATTGGTGGTTAATGTAAACAAGTTGATGTTGTGGATGTATCCCATTATTGCGACTAAAGCAAAAGCAATGGGGAATGAAAATAAGGCAAGAAAGAAGATGACTCAAGCTAGTTTGCAACACACATGGACCAACAAGGAGCTGTGAGAGCCATTTAAGCAATGGGAATGCCCTATCTATAGCATTCATTCTCACATATCAAACTACATGCATTTTGAAGTTCAAATTGAATATAGCTCTAGTGGGATTTTCAAATATAGGCATCTTTGTTAAGGCTTCTAGATTGCTTACAAGTGGTGATACATATTTAATATGGGATGGTCAATGTTAGTTCAGTTTCACACTATTCTAATTCCATTAGGACCTCTCTAATTTAGTGACATAAGAAAGATAAAGCATAGCTCTATATCCATTTAACACCCCTGAGGCCAAGAGGATCACACTGAACAATGAAGCCACTATTACCTTATCATAGGCATCCCATATCACCAAGATTAATGACTCCACAATATTAGCATTAAGCCCTGGCATGAACATCTCAAGTCTACCAAGCTTAAGAGAATGCATGTCTCCAAAGACAGAGCAATAGGCTACTTATACAAGGGGTACACATAATTGACAAGATCCATCCTACTTATATAAGATTGCCAAGAGAGGAGCTCTTCCATCATGCTTAAAGGATTGCATCTTTGGTTCATAACCTTCACCCAAAACCCTAAGGGAGTTTGTGCATTTTAATACATAATATACTTTCCTTTCTAGACTCTTTAGTTTTTTTATAGATGTGTTTTCTTTGTTAGACTCATAGCTTTCTAGATACATATTTTCTCTACCGATTGGGTCAGAGGCCAAGTGTAGCATTTTACTCATTCATTTAAAAGGATCTATCCATCTTTACTGGGTTATTCAAAAGGATCTACCTATATATTTAGTTCAATAGTCCCCATTTGGGACATGGCAAGCTCTACCTACCTAGATGTATCTTCT
This sequence comes from Lygodium microphyllum, assembly GCF_053477565.2. Taxonomy (NCBI): domain Eukaryota; kingdom Viridiplantae; phylum Streptophyta; class Polypodiopsida; order Schizaeales; family Lygodiaceae; genus Lygodium; species Lygodium microphyllum. The sequence continues at coordinate 88,584,852 of NC_141148.1, read as the reverse complement.
GAGAATGTTGAAATCAAAATTTGGTTGAAATAAGTACAAGCATTGAAAGAAAACAAAGCTTAACATTTAGTATTTAATCTAGTCTAATTGATATTCGGCATGAAATATAGCATTTCATGTAGAAGTCATGCAAACCAAGCACCACAAATCAAAGAATCTCCTTGAATAGGCCTCAAATCTATGATCAAGCAATTTATAGTGTATTACTATCAATCTATAATTGAGCTATCGAGGAAAATCATGGAGCAAAGAGGACTCATCCCATACACAAACATATATTGAGTACTTTTAATACAAATTGTGCAACTTGATATTCATCTACTTGTAAAATACATTCTGAATGTTAAGGAACTAACATGGAATCACTAATTTCAAGTTTGAAGGTATATTATAGTAGCAATTTTCCATTTGACATGTCATGTGGATTTGAGGCCCAAATCACTTCTAATGATAAAATTGGCCACACAAATGGATCACCATGGTATAATTAGGCAAATCACATATCCTTGGGTCCTTTTTTTTTATTGTTCAAAAATTTTAGAGACTCTAACTCACACATTGAGTGACCAATAGGTTGAAGGGCCTTGAAGTAAAGTGGGTGTGAGGTTACCTGTGAAATTTTACATTTGTATCAATTTGATGCATAACATGTCAAATGACTACAAGGTGCATGCATCACTCTTGTACATTAGAAAAATGAGTAATGATGTATATGTCCCCTTGATATAAGTACTTTTTCAATTTGATTCAATCTTACTCTTGGAAAACTGAATCCTAGCTCTATCTACTATTTAAAACATGTCGTTACCTAAGTTTGGCAAGCTTTCTATTAGTGTTTAACAAGTGTAGATTTTCCATGGATATAGAACAATCAACTTTAGTTACAACAATAACTTTTGCTTTTACTACTTGTTTGGAGGAGGAGGAGGAGGATGGAAGCCTAGAAGGCAATAGACATTTAATATCTATATTAGACTATCATATTATCTTTAGCACTACTTCCTACTTCTCCTTTCTTGCTTTCTATGCTTAGAACTCTTCCTTTTGGTTTTGCTAGCTTTTTCTAACACTTGATTTTTAGCTTCTATGGCCATTGGCTTTTATCCCAACAACCTCCCACTTAAAGGCCAATGTGCCTTTAAGGCAGTAAAAGAAAAGTAAAGATACTATACAATGCCCATCAACACTCTATAGTGTGCAAAGCACTCAAAGGGTAAACACTTCGTGAAAAGAGCTTCAAGGTTATCATCTGTATGGATCTTGACAAGCTCAATGCACTTGTCATCAAAAACCTCCCTAATGAAGTGATGCTTCACCTCAATGTGCTTTGTCTTTGCATGAAAGACAAGGTTCAGTGCTAATCAAAAGGTACTTTGACTATCACATTGCAATGTAGGCACCTCTCCTGCAATGTCTAAATCCTACATAGCCCTCTTCCACTTATGACTATCATCCCTAGTCATAGCATTTGCATAAGAAGAAGACTCACTACAATCCGTGACAATGAGATAGTCTAGATATGGTGGTCTAGAAACCTCGTAGACTTATGTAAAACTAGCTTAAAACAAGAGCCTCTGGCTATCCCACCTGTCTATCTTGTAAGACATGATGTTGTCCACCATCCCATGGCACTTCTAGCTCAGTATTAATAGGCTATCAAAGCCTTGCATCATGTGGAATAAGTCATGCAACTTGCTCTTGTGCTAGTTGCCCATCCTTCTAAAATACTACTATGTGGATCTCAACCATTTTGATAGGCTACTTATGGATTTGATCCTAGTTAAATATGACATCATGGTTGCATTGTATAACCACAAACATCAAGCTACCCTATACTAATCAAACCCTTTGTCAAGTTTGGGATATGACATACATTCTATAAGATAAAAGACAAACCATTTATCAACTACAAGTATATATCCCTAATGCCAACAATGCTACATGCATAGTTGTTTCCAAGATGGGCATATCCTCTTTTTCTAGCATCATAAGTAGAAAACCACTCCCTATGTAAAGTAACATGAAATGATGCTCCAAAATCCATAAGCTAATTCGGAGACATACCATTATCCATGGCAACCAAGCGTACATCACTAAAAGAGGATATAGACAAGACATCACCATCATCACAGCCACATCCATTAATCTCCTCAATCTTTACCTTGCTTTTCTCTTTGCCATCATCCTCATTTGCCTCCTTGCCTTTTTTCTATTCTTCCACTTTTAGCAATCCTTTTTTATGTGTCCCTTCTTGTTATAGAAGCAGTATTCTACATCCTTTTTGCTATGTGGCTTACTTCATGATTTACCTTTCTCATGAGAGTTTCCCTTAATATTTGACCTTCCTCTCACCATAAGTGCACTGGAGCTCTTTAACCGTTCTTTTTTTTTTTTTTTGTTCACCCCCTCACCAAGCAAGCTGCTCTCAACATTAGCACTTGTAAGACCACCTATGGATCTAATTCCTCCCATATATATGCATACATGTCCTCACGCTTAATCCCACTACATTTGATCAGCTTCACTTGCTTTTTCTCGACTAATACATTATATATTTGCTCTTTCAAATATGAAAAGTTTGTATCATCAAGCTTTTCAATATTGAACAATGCATTCCCTAAACTCGATGAAGAAGCCACAATGACAAAATTATGCTTGCACACTAAAAACAGAAAGGTACACCTAATTGCAAGCTAAAAATAAACCAACAAATTGCAAAAACTAAGTGTATGACAAGGCCAATCAATAGCTATCCAAAAATCAAACAAGCATAAATCTAATGTAAAAATGATATTTTAATACTCCCAAATGTATATGACTTTTTTACAAGCTATCCCAAGTTTTCTAGATATCTTTTATGTATAAAACAGCCATCGGAGACTGAGAACGTACAAATTGCCCACATAATCTCTCCAAAATGAGCACAAAGCAGCATGGAAAATCCTCCAAGATGATGAATTCATCAAAATATGTGTACAATCCAAAGTTGGGAGTAATCGAGAGCCTCCCAATGTGAACTAGTCACTATTGACTAATGCTTAAATCTTACAGAAAGGTTTCTGTGATAAATTGGATGCTCTATCGCTTTTAGATCATGAAAAAACACGGGAGAATTGTATGAGTAGCCCAACTAACAAAAATACATCAACACTAGTTGTTTTGATCATAAATAGCTGTTGAGAAATAAGGCATAGGTTAAGTCTCTATCTTATGTATGCATAAATAAAAGAGAGCTTGTGTGTAAATAAACTGAAAGGTCAAAAGGTATCTATCACTTTAGCAAGATGCTTTGTGTGTAGACTATTGACAATGGAAGAAAGATAAGAATGAAGAAGAAGAAGAAGCTAGCTTGAGCCTCCATTTTTGTGGCATTCTCCCTTTTATTGTGCATCCACATCAATTCTTTTCAGTTGGTATCAGAGCAAGAGTGTGGTAGTGAAAGATCAGATCGAGGAGTGCGACAAAGCAAGGTCTACATCAAATTGAAAGCTTGTTATATGCCATTAAATCAAGTACAAATCCTCATTTGATCCACCCAAAAGTAGGCATATGGATTTAAGAGCTATTGTGGCTCAGATTTGGGAGCTATTGAGCTCGCTTTGAATGCATTTTGGAAGCCATGGGAAGGTTGCAAATGATACATGTATGTTAGCAAGGCTTTGATTGTTTTCAAATTTGGATCAATTCATGTTTGATTGTTGTTAGAAGCATGAGGGTTGCTTGATTGCTTATAATCAACAAGCATAAGGGCAACTTATGAAGCTCAAGGGGGGCTACTTGAAGTAGTGGCATGATCATTACATTGATAAAGAAGAGAAAGAGTAGATATGTATTATCATTGTTATTGGTAGTCATAGAGCTTAAAGCTCCAATTCAATCTCGAAGGACAAGAAAGGGTTCTACACAGATTCGCTGCCGATGCAGCATGTATGAGGCCTGCTCAAATCTTCATCGTCTAGAATGGCATCAATTTCCAGCAACTTAGTCATCTAAAGAATTTTTTAATTTAATCCTTATATTAAGCTTTGATTAAAGCCCCCAAAAGTATCCCCTTTCACACTAGACAAAGATTTGAAATGATTTGACTCCTTGAGTATTCACCCTAGAATCTAAAGAACTAGTTATTTGAAATCTAGTTTCACCTTGGTAGAAGACTGAACTGGATATTAAAAACAACAAGAAAAGTGGTCAAATTTAGACTCGTGTTTTGATGCTTTTTGGATCATATCTACACCATTTGAGCCCAATTTTCATTGTTTCTTATTGGAAAACTAATGTTTGACATATAGGCATGATGCATGGGTGTATGCAATTGGACACATGTATGACAACATAGCAATGGAACTCAATTTATGTATATTTTCTTAGGTATTTTAAATGCTTGTTGGTCTTAGTTTTGAGCAGTTGCTACTTAGACTTTTTCACATGCTTGGATAGTAATTTGACGCATTACATACTACTCATTTTTCTAAGATTGCAATTGTCGTAATGTCAAAAACCTCACATATTACTAAAGTTGTGGAAGACAAACTAATTAACAACTATAGTGTATGGTCCTACCGCATGGATAATTTTTTGATGGGGAGAGACTTATGGGACCTCCTTACAAGGGATAATGCATGCCCTAAACTTACTGATGAGCCCACGTGTTGGGGGTAAAGGCACATGTGCTTAATTGCCTATGTATTCATTACATTGACAGTGCCCACACACCTGTATATTACAAGTGGCAGGTGCCCATTATTATTACTTCTTTCTTTATTCTTTTAGTAAAATTTGAAGAAGGAAAGGCTGGTTACACATTGTGACTATTGGAGTTTCCACATATGGTTTCTCTCTCTTTCTTGTTCTCTTGCTTCATATGCCATAGCTCTTACTTTGCTCTTGCTTCTACTTGTGTGCTTTCACTCATGCTCTACCTTTCAATTGGTATTAGAGCCAACCATTCGAGGAGCTTCTTAATCCTTTGCTTCAGCTTGGATTCAAAGCTTCAACTCAAGGTTTCATGGAAGCTATTGTTTCTTCCTCTCGAGGTATGCATTGAGTCTTTCCTTCTTCCAACTTGTTCTAGCTTGCTTGAGGAGCTTCCCAAGGCTTAGCTAAGCCTTATTGAGTGCTTATTGAATCGAGGAGCAATCATTTTATCCTTTTTGACTGGATACATTAGGAGAAATATGGACTCTCTTTTTTGCCCCTTAAGGAGTGAATAAACAAATATAGGCCTAACCAATGAGAGAACTGGGATTCCAGATTCATGTAACATGAATCTTCTAGCCATATCTTGGACCAACTCTTCCCTTAGCAATAAAATAAGGGAAAATGTGGGGAGTACAATGCTGTCACTTCTTGGAAGTTTGTGCCTCGAATTTTCATTTTCTTATTTTTTATGTTTGACTTTTCTTTTCTCCCCTTTTCAGTTTCCCCCTCTTTCTTAGGCGGAACTCAAATTTGTCATATCTCTTTCCCCGCTTCTTCTTTCCTGACGAAATTTTACAGCCTCACTTTTGCTTGCCCTGTCTGTAACCCTGTAAAATTTCATTTGCTTTGCACAAGCACAGAGAGAGTTTCATGTGTTTTATGAGAGCAGAGCTTGTTTTACCAAAGCCCTAAGATTCTCTTCACAAAACTCTACAGGTATATTTTTCTCTTCCATAGATGTTCTATGGTAAAGTTTTATCTCGTTTGGAGAAAACCTGTGCAAGTTATGTGCATTCTTTGACATGTAATTTCTTTTGTTTTGATGCTCTAGGAGTCTCTTACAGTCAAGAATAGTGATATTTTGAACACTCAACTTCTTCTTCAACATCTTAGGGTTTCTCTGTAAACAAAGTTACAGGTATATTGTCTTCTTTTTTTGTTGCTCCACTGTTAAATTTTATCTCGTTTAGACAAAATGTATACAAGTTACATGCATACTGAGCTTTCCTTTGTTTTTTACTCCAAGAATCTCCGAGGGTGAAGAACAATGATTTATTAAGAACTCAACTTCTACAACATCTTTGGGATTTTGAACACTCAACTTCTTCTTCAACATCTTAGGGTTTCTCTGTAAACAAAGTTACAGGTATATTGTCTTGTTTTTTTGTTGCTCCACTGTTAAATTTTATATCGTTTAGACAAAATGTATACAAGTTACATGCATACTGAGCTTTCCTTTGTTTTTTTACTTCAAGAATCTCCGAGGGTGAAGAACAATGATTTATTAAGAACTCGACTTCTACAACATCTTTGGGATTTTTTGCAAAGAAAGCCACAGGTATATTGCCATTTTTTACTGTTGTTCCATGGTTAAAATTCAACGCATTTGGACAAAGCCTATATAAGTTATATGTATGCGTTGACCTAAGATTTCTTTTGTTTTTGTACTGCAGGAATCTGTCAGTGAAGGAACAATGGTCTTGCTATAAGTCAACTTCTTGTTCAACATATCTAGGGATCTTTGTGAAAGAAATTACAGGTACAATGTTTCTTTTTTAAATTGATCCATTTAAATTTAATTTCATTTGGAGAGAACATTTTCAAATTATATACATGTTGATAGGTAACTTTTGTATTTGGTTGTTACAGATGTCTTCACGGAGGAAAAATATTAGTAGCATACTTGCAGTGGAGGTCTTCAACAGGAAAGATAATGGCGGTAATTGGATTTGTGATAAGTATTATAAGTTGGATTGGATTTTGATGCACCCAAGTACTCGAGGGAGTTTCAAGGTCAAGCGCAAGGATGTTGCAAACCCTAGCAAACATTGGAAAGGTAGAATTCTAGAGTTCAGAAAAGTGTTTAATGGCACAAGTGCAGTAACAGAAGTGTTGATTCAACATGTTTATACGCATAAACAAATCTCTGTACACGACGAGAACAACATTGCAAATTATAAACAAAACAGTAAGTCGTTAAATTTTATCATTGATTATTCTTTTGTATCAGAGTTGTTTTTAAAAGTCTTTACAGTATTCTAATTCAGTCTTGTTTGATTGACAGCTCTATATCCATCGACTTTGCATGAATGGCAGAATGTGGAATGTTTAAGCAGCAAGATACATGTTTGGCATGAAGAGATAGGTTCTTTGATCTATGATAATACCTCAGCAAGTCAACTTGCCACTCAAAATATATATTTTTATAATTCATTGTATGTGGTAGAAAGCCAGAGATTGTAGCATGTCCCATTGCCGCCACTGTCTAGTGGTGAATGGTTCATTGGTAGCTTGGAGTTGTCAGGAGCTTGCAAGTCAAAGATAAAATCTGACATCAATAGTGCTATGAAACCCACCACAGGCTCCAAAGATGTGCATCTTAGTTGGTTTATTCCATTCTCATTGTTTGCACATTTGTTTGGTTCATGTGATGTTTTGAAGAAAACAAAGATTGCTTATCAATGCAAGTGTCCATCCGAGGAATGGATGAGTCAGCTATTGGGTGAGTCTTGGCAAGTCAAAAGAACACATTTTGATGAGATGATTGAGTGCAGGGTCAACCAATCTGATATTACATTCAGGTAAAACTTTTTTTACTACTTTGCATACCTTGATTTAATTGACATAGGTCTCGCTTAGATGAATTGTTATGTTAGTCGCATTGATCACTTACCATTATTTTTGTTTTTATTACAGGTATTTCATTGCTAGACAAACTCTGTGCGTTCGCTTTCGATATAGAAGATGGCGACTTTTGCGAGGGGAGTGGATCAGCTTGGATCAAGATATCCAAGATGACACACATACAGCGCTCGTAGATGTGGTAATCTTATGGAGTGGTCATAATCCTTTCGTAGTTAGCGCAGAGAGTCATTGGCCCATTTATTTTCTGAGACAAGAAATCCAATTAATGTCCAGTGAGCCCCTCTACAACTTCTATTTCAAGTTAGATAATAGAAAAGTCAGGACTCGTAGTGAGCAATCCATGACATGTAAACAATGTGCTTCTCCACATATCCTTGAGATAGTGGAATCCTTGTAAAAAAACTTTATGAAGAGTGAATATATACCTTTTTTGAACTTCTGAGTACTTTAAATTTTAGTTTACTGTGATCCAAGCGTGCGATAATACATACTGTAATTACTCAATCGTGCAGTTAAAAATCATAATTAAATTGCGGGTTAGAGGTCTATAATCTAGAGAATATTGTCTTTGCACAATGATATATTGTAGCGCATCTCTGCTGCTCGTTTCTTAAATTTTAATATTAAATTGGATCCAAAGGGAATTTCAAGGCCTTTTAGATTTATTTTCTTTAAAAAATTATATATTTTCTCTCGTTAGACTTGAATATACTCAGCGACCCAAACATATTCGAGGATATAATAATGTAGAATGAAGCGTTTGTCTGTATGAGTAATTTTAACAGTGACTTTAAAGTACTGAAATAAAGAAACTAAGGTAAGAGTTTTAATTTGAAACTTTAGAGTTAATAACTTTATAAAGAACCTTTATTTAAAACCCTAGACACATAAAAGCTATAACTCCAAACTCATTTTCACTTTCATTCTCCACTTCCCTACACTTGTGCTCTCCTTCCTTCTCTCTTTGTGTGCCATGGCTACCACTCCCGCCTTCGCCGCATGGATCAGCTCCACATGCTACGCGTACATAGGGGACCAGATATACCCTAGGTTTTGCGTGACCTTGAGTCTAGAGAGCTCGCTTTCCGCTGTAGACCCTGACTCTAGTATACTAGCATCGTTTTGTGATGCAGTGAACCCTCTCACTTGCTCTATTCCCGACTCCACTCTCAGGTGGGTTCCCATGGATTTTTTGTATAGTTTGTGTGCCGGATCCAGCCATGCAAAGGTGATAAGTCGAGCCCTGGTGCATGTGGAGCAACATCTCCGCGCTAGAGCAGTGCCCACCTCATCATAGGACCACGTCACGATGGATCTCATTGAGAGGGATGCCGCCTTTGCCATATATGTTATGTGCACTGAGGTGCAAGAGGACAGTGACGAGGACATCGACGCACCCTCTCGGCCACTACTAGAGTACTTTGAGAGGGAGCCTGAGGAGATCACTCTCGATCTGAGTGTTGAGGCAGCACAGAGCTTGGCCATTGTGCACCCACCTCCCTGCCCTGATGAGATGCCCACGAGCAAAGAGCCACCCCTCTCTTCTCTCCATGCTATCACCATCGAGGGGGTGGAATATCTACTCATGCAGGATGTGCTAGAGTTGTTGGAGCTTAGGGAAGAAGAACTATACTGTATCATGGTGCGTGATGCACCTAGTGATTTCATAGATTTTGATTTACAGGATGCCCCACCACATGTTGATGAGGTGGCTCGTTATGTGGCACGAGCATCGATGACATCTTTGCCATTGTGAGCATCCATGAGCAGATTGAGGATGCGGCGCCACAGTATCAGATCTCTGATGAGGAGTTCGAGCGGTTGTAGGAAAGCCTTTTTGGTCCTCGACCCGACTATGCAGTGCCTACCTAGGAGAGAGACGAGGGCAGCCCAGTGGGGCAGGAGCAGACCTGGATGCTCCATTACAGTGGCAGATAGATGATGCGGAGAAGGTAATGTTCTCGGTTTCATATGAAACTTAACCAGTAGGGCCTCTAGGGCATCGGGAGCGCACACATGTGTTTTTGTCAGGATCGGGCCCCCAGACACGAGCCTCCGGCCAGGGCACATCTAGGGGCCCGACTGCATTCAGGCCCCCAGACGCGAGCCTCCGGCCAGGGCACATCTGGGGGCCCGATCCCGACACTGCATTCAGGACCCCAGACGCGAGCCTCCAGCCAGGGCACATCTGGGGGCCCAATCCCGACAAAAACACATGTGTGCGCTCCCGATGCCCTAGAGGCCCTACTGGTTAAGTTTCATATGAATATGATTTATATATCTTCAGCACACTCCATGCATAGTGAGTCTGATACTGAACTTGTGTGTTGCAGAAGATTGTCTATATAGATGAGTTTTCATCTAGGCAGGGTGGCCGATCTGGTAGCCAAGGAAGGGTGCAAGACTCGGCATTGAAGGAGTACGTTGGGCAGCTTGTCAACGACATTATTGTATTTCATAAGACATGCTCCCTTGCTTTTGCCGAGAACTTCTTGAAGTTGAGGGCACTAACAAAGGCTAGGCCCTTCAAGACCATCCCGACCAACTCCAGCCTGGAGAAAGTAGTGTTGCTTCGACGTTCGAAGCTACTCTACTTATTCACGAGTACTAGGTCTGGCCCACTTTTCTCCATGGTGGCCCGTGGCATGGTTGCCGGTGTTGAAGACCCCACTGTCATTAGACAGGAACTATTGGGGCAAAATGTATTATTGCCTATGATCAAGAATAGCTCTGACCATGGGGAGCCTAGCTCGAAGAAGCCTAGGAGAGAATAGATGTACTTATTGCCTACTGATATCGCATCACTGATGTATTGCACTTTGTAATCTTCTCTTCAAGTAATGAAAACCGATGTTTGTTGGATTCGCGTGCAATGTAGTTTGTGATACGTGTCATTTACTATTGTTTTTTACTTGAATGTTACGTTTATTTGTCGAATTTATACGTAATACGATTCGTACCCTAAATTTAATACACAGTGCTTTATCGAATTCGTGCACAACATGTATTTGTTCGAACGCATGTAACGATAACTCAACGACGTAAATAAAATAAATATCAAGCGACTAAACAAAAATAAGATGCGCCAAAAACTTTGTATTTGTATTAATAACAATTTTACATGGGGTCCATTACAACCAAGGATTTACAAAATGTCTTCAGAAGCTACATTCCATGTGCTTTTGAGTTGTACACCTCTATCCTTGCTGACCTCCGCGAGGACTATCTTTCCATCGCCGAAAGAACCTGACTATCCGCAGATCCCTGTCGGTGACGGTGACCCTCCTTGCATGCACCGCTGCATAGACCGAGTCTCCAAATAAGTCGATGAGGTAGGCTTCAGCAGCTTCTTGTAGTGTGAGGAGGGCCTGGGCAGTCCAGCGATCCGGTTGTTTCGCACGTGATGTATCTGGAAACTGGGTCCTGTTGTTCCTGATCAGTATGCCCTCCATGATCTCCCGCACCAACTTCTGGAATGGAGCCTTCGGTATCAGGAGGTGAGTGGTCTTCTGGTAGTGGCGGATCTCGCGAAGAGCCACTGTGCCTGGCTTCCATCGACGCTTGTGATGCTGGCGTCGTGGTGGTAGTGGTGGAGCTGGAGGACGTGGCTGCCGTATAGAATTTCCAGGGGGGTATCTCCGGGCCGCTTGCTTGGTGCGTACCATGTCTTCTAGGAGAGAGAACTCAGAACTCAAAAGTGAAATGTGTAAAATGAGGTGAAACTTTAAACTTATAGCCAAACTTTTTAAAAACCCTAAAATTTTAATTAATGAATCCACGCTTTGGAAAAATATCACCAGTGCTCCGATTCACATGAAATTTTACCTGTAGGCTCCTCAAGGACACATCAACCACCCAAATTTTTTTTGGCCCCATCAAAAGCCTCTGGGTCACCTGTCCGGAGGCTCGCGTCGCGTCTGGGGCCCTGAATCCCCAAATTCAGGGCCCCAGACGCGAGCCTCCGGACAGGTGACCCAGATGGGGATTCAGGGCCCCAGACGCGAGCCTCCGGACAGGTGACCCAGAGGCTTTTTGGCCCCATCAGAAGCCTCTGGGCCCCAGATTCAGGGCCCCAGACGCGAGCCTCCGGACAGGTGACCCAGAGGCTTTTTGGCCCCATCAGAAGCCTCTGGGCCCCAGATTCAGGGCCCCAGACGCGAGCCTCCGGACAGGTGACCCAGAGGCTTCTGATGGGGCCAAATTTTTAATATAAATGAGTTTTTCTAATGCCCAGCATGAGGGTGAAGTTTCACCAAATTCCGATTTATAAATTTGACGGTTCAATCTTTTTTTGAAAATGCGTTAACTGCATTATACTGCACTGATAATGTATTGTCAACCTCGCAACTGTAGATTAAATGTACTGATAATGAGCTCGCAATGCGAAACATTGGAAACTTAAAAATTGACAAAAAATAAATCATGGATAAAATGGAATATCGCATATCGGATATACTGTTGCCAAACCACTAAATATAGTAAGGATATAGTGCATCGGCCCATGTACAACTGATCATAAGTACTTAAGTTTTTTGCTTTTGTTTTTCAAATACAGGCTGTGTATCATCCAATGGTAAACAATAACCGATGGTGGTATGTCATCCCTATATCTAATCGTTCAAAACCAATATATGGTAATATTATCGACATGGAGATAGCAAATGACAATCCAACAAATAATGATGATGTGCATGATGACACCATAATGGATGATATGCGTGTTCAAGGAAACACAGAAGAAGACAATAATGTGATTGTCGATGATATTGATGAAGTTATTGAGCAATATAGCAACACATCTAATAGTGGGATAGACTTATTTGTTTCGTTACCTCTTGGTAACATAGACCTAGAAGTAGATAGTGGTGGTCTTCGTCCGCAAAGATATGCCTTCAACATAGTTTGTAAGATCCTCCCTAGCCAAGACAAGATATCTCATCTGCCAAAGTCCCACAGGCAAAGTAATCAAGTCAATCACCCATTTATAATGCATACATAGCGGATAGGTTGGATGCAACTCATCACGATGCCGCACTAAAGAGTAGAGTTGACAGTCCCTGCAAGTCTCCACAAAGTGGGAAACATCTTTATACATCCCTTTCCACCAGTATCTTTCTTTGATTTTCTCATAAGTAGCCCACATAGTGACAAACCTTTGAAATTTTAAAGAAAATTTATAAGACATCTCATGTTAGAGATATGAGTATTGATGTGTCATATCCTTGGGACTTGTGCTCTCTTGTGGACTCTAAATGCATCAAAATTATTATCTTTATCTAGGTCTCCATTTTTTGCCATCTCTCTCTTGGGTTGCCAACCATTCTGTGTGCCGTTGTCTAGCTGTGATGTTTTCATATCTTGCTTTTCTCACTTCATATATTGCCCTACTTATAGATTCTGCTTGAGATGTTTTGGACTTCTTTTCTTTTTCCTCGTATCGTATCTCTAGTCTCCTATACCACCATTGGAATAATTGCCTCATAGAATTGGAATCATTGATGCCACCTCCATGATCAGTTGCCTTTTGAAAAGCACAGCGAGCTTGCTAGTGAGATCTTTCCATGCCTTGAGTTGACCATATTGCCAAACTTCCTTGATCTGCAAAGTATGGACCATGTGCTTCAAGTATATGCTGCACAAGAAAAGAGATTAGAAACACAAAGTAATTCGAAATGATGATTTTTTTTGCAATGGTGATAATACTGACCATGTAGTGTGTTATGCTATTTGTAGTCCATGCCTCCACCATGGACTTAATGAAATTTAACAGTTGTCTCTTTAAATGCATTGGCATCACCATCCATAAATCTCAACTTCTGTAAGAGAGCTGCTAATCTATCTAGGTGTATCCACACTTCTGCCTTCGCAATCCTTGTTCGTCCCCCATTGCTCCAATCTGAAACAGCAAGGTGCAACTTTTTCCATGCTTCGTACTTCTCTGGTTGTTTTACTAGTATATTGCCTTCCTTATCTCGAGGTGGAGATAAAAACTTCCTAGCCTTGGGTCCGCCAAAGCATGGTTTATAAGGAACATTTCCACTCTTCCCCGATTTTTTCTCGTCCTTTTTTATTTCTACTTGGCCTCCGTGCAATCCAACTTCAGAGAGGACTTGTTCTACCTTCTTGCATGTAGCATCAGATTCTGACACGGGCTGCATCTTGTATGCAAAGCATATATATTCATATACTAGCTTCTCAATTATTCTAACCAAACAATGCAATGTGCAAAAGTGAACCCTTGTTAGTGGTATTTCCAAAATAGGGCACCAGTTTGGATCCACTGGAATTAGCATTCCATTTCTCATGACTTTCTGATCACGTGTCGGAGCACCCTATTGTCCTGCCTTGGCAAGCCATTCTTTCTTTCCATCTTTCCCTTTCTTCCTAGTTTGCATGCAGTATATGCACGGAAATTTTGCATTTGCTACATTTGATAAACCAAACATACACTTCAATGTTTTTAAATCACCTGCAAGATGCCATTCAACTTGATAGTCCCCAAACCCCTCAACGTGTAAAACTGCTCCATTATTTTGCTGTTGAATAACACTGGGTATATTAGTGAGGTTAAAAAAAACTTTAAGTACTTCATGGTCCTCCTTTGGTACTTCAAATACTGAAAGCCACCATATTTCATTCTCCGATTGTACATTGAAGTATAAAGGATGTTTTTCATAGATGTTGGGATCCAATGCTCGATTCATAAGTGTTATACTCACATGCTCAAGTTTTTGCCCCTTGATAATCTCACTCTCATCAAGTTTGAGGACAAACTTAAGCTTGCCTCTACATTCTTCCATAGACATATTGTAGAACTTGACCATAGCAATCTGAACCCTACATATATCCAATACAAAGTTGTTGGATGCATTCAATACAAAGGCAACTTCTTTGGAACCATACTTCAATATGTGTGTGTGTTCCAGATGTGTAGGCTCACCAATTAGTTCTAAAACTTTCTCATTTAGTTGTTTTCGAGCCTTCTTCACGTGAAATGGTTTTGGCAGAGGCATTACTCGCTTAGTATTGAAGACTTGCTTAAAACCTGTATCCAATTGTTGATAGAGCATACTATATGACTCAGAACTCATTCCCACCTTGTCACATAATCCCTGAGCATCTGTAGCAGTAAACAAGTTGCTCACATCCCTAAGACGTTCACTAGCAACACCATCCACAATGTCCCTGAATTTACGATTTTCCAATGCATTTTTTACCATATCCTTGCTGAGGACTTTGGCAATAGTATCATTCTCTGCATGAGGAAACATATTTCTCATTGTAGTAGATTGAGCATATATCCGTCTATGATATTGTCCACTTCCTTTGGCTAATTGGCCAATTGGTTTAACGGATCGGATGCGCCGAAGTGTCTCTTTGGTTTTTAAAGTGGGCCCACTCTCCAAAGTTTTTGTGAGCTTCCTCTCTATGTTTCGATTCTCCTTCTCCAAGTCATTGACTTTAGACTCTAACTCCATATTCTGCACGTGTGTAGCATGCATAGCATCTTCAATGACAGACATTGCTTGTTGTAGGTTCTGGTTCTCTCTATCCTTCTCAGCCAATAATCTATCCTTTTCCATCAAAGACTGCATATTCCCTTGTAATCTTGTCTGCATATTTGTCAAGGTTTGATGAGCCCCTGCTAATCCTTGTGTGACAAGTCTGCATGTGTATCCATACAATCCTTCATTGCCTTCACAAGCAAACTTTACAAATGATGTAAGCCCTTCAAATTGTGGTGGCCTTCGAGTGAGTGGATCGGGTGGATAAATGCACCCATCAACCCAAAGATCCACATTTTTTTTCCCTGCATTTCTTTCTTGTTGCATCCTGCATCTTATTGCATCATCTCTTTCCACAGTTCTTTTGAACATTGGTGCATATTCATCCTCCAATTGAAAATGAATATCTCTCTTTCTCTTGGTACATCCTGCACCTGCATTCTGCAAAAAAAAAAAGTATGCAAATATTAACTTGGATTAACATTCAAATCGCGGAACTACACCCCTTTGATTCACTATATCTGTGTTTTTTTTAAAACCCAGTTGGTTCTTGTCTCTTTCTCTTGCTTTCAGTCTTGATAGACCCTAATCAACCCCTAATCAGCCTATAATCTTGGCTTTTAATCTACCTCTAATTAGCATCAAATCTTATCTTCTGTTCTATCCAAAATATTCTCTCTCTCTCTCTCTCTCTCTCAACAAAAATTCATCAAGGAAACCCTAAACACATTCATACTGAAGCTTGGCTAGTGGAAAACAATAACATCATCTTATCTTCTACCCTAATTTACTATCTGTCACTCTATCACTTATTTTCTTTGTTCATCTCACACAGTCCTCTCTGTCCCCCCCTTCTCCCCTCCTCTCTCTCTCTCTCTCTCCCCCCTCTCTCTCTCTCTATGAATTGATGCTTAAGGACTGAACAACAACTGTGAAGAATAATAACATCACAAAGATTAAAAAAATAAAGATACCTCCATTATCACTGGATTGCTTGTAGTATAGACTGTTGAAGACGGAGATTTTTTACTGCATATTTCTGAAGAGGAAGATGGCTTGTAGCAGGGTAGAGTGTGTTGTAGATAGAGATTCTTTGATTTCAACAAATGGTATCAAAACTACTCCTCAATGCTGCTTCAGAAGAACTCGTATGCAAGAAACCATATTCTGGAGGGAAAGAGAAGAATGCACAAAATTTGGGACAAAACTAGAGCTTTCTGAGGGAATGAAAAAATGCCCAGAAATAGGTATATCTTGTCCAAAAAAGATGAAAATTTACAAGGAAACTCTCGAGTCAAAAAGGTGTCTCTGGGTAAAAAATAATCTTAAAATATGATGTGTACGTCATTTTATATCGTTTTTAACTTCCGCCCTTTTAAGAAGCGAGAATGAGAATGATTGAAAAGTCATGAGGGCATTAAAGAGTCATGAGGGCATTAAAGAATGATTGGCTGCGTTTTTAGAAAAAATAGAATTGTATTTTTTTAGTTATGAGGATTTTGAGAAAAAGTGACCTTATCCTGCAGTTTGGAAATAAAATAATAGGTGAAATCTATTGAAAACACAAAAACGAGATTTGCTTGATTGTAGAAGATCTCTTTTTATAATATTATTTTGGAATCTCTTTTTAGAGAGAGAGAGGTGAGAGAAACCCCTTAAGGGGCAAAAAAGAGAGTCCATATTTCTCCTAATGCATAGCATGTTGTAGAAGTCATGGATAGCTATGGCAACTTCACAGCATTGTTATATTTTGGCCATAACTTTTACATACGGTATCAAATTTAGGCATTCTATAGCTAGAGACAAAGAGCGCAACGAGAGCTACAAATTTGGACACTCATAAAGTTGATTCTGTGCAATTTTTTATTCTCTATTTTAGAAAGAACAAAATAGTTTTAGTTTGGACAGCAAAATAATAGATTTCATCATGCATGTTTGATGCTTCAGGGATGCTATTGTGGTGCCCAGATCGTATGGTTATGCTTTTGGGACTGATTTGAGCTTGAAATAGCTGAGATTTTACAATGTGTTGTCATTGATATTCATATGGTTTTGGATTATGTATTAAGATTTTCTTAATGGGTTATACACTTGGAAGGTCTCATCTCTTTATCATGAGATCTCATATGTGCATAATGTCTATGCCTACCGCATGTATGGTTACTGACACATTGCAGTTGTGATAGCCTTCAATGCAAGTTGTCGCTGGTCTTTCTTTCTTGGTTGCTCACACCTGGTTGTTGGCATATTGCTACAGTTTATTATGGTAGCCTATCGTTTTAGTTTTATGCATTCTATCTGAGGGAAATCACTTGGATTTGATAGTTACTTGATTATAGTTAGTAGATAGCTCATCCTTCTAGCAATGTCTCTTGCTCAACCCTTGATTTGGATATGATTTTGGGGCTATTTTACTATCATTTACATTAGCTTGTTTGTCTTGGATTGTGCTTTCATCTCTTGCATTATGGCTATTGCATGAAACGAAAGTGCTTTCTTTAACATTGGGAAGTTGGATGGCACAAATTATAGCTATTGAAAAGCACAAATTTGGTAGGTTCCAATGCAAAAATTACAGATTAAGCCATTGAGACATGAGGGTGTAAATCCCGAACGCTTTGATGCAAAGGATTGGGCTGAATTGAATGAGTTATGTAAATCTACAATCGTTTGGTCACTCTCTAAGTAGGTTTACTATAATATTATCTTTGACGGGAAAACCGCATGGGAGCGTTTGCCCACTTGAACGAGTTTCATTCTATTTTCATCCACGTATCTTCACAAGGAATTGAATTTAAGGACAATCTTTCTCCCTTGTTCTTCCTGGTTACATTGCTTGAGTCATGTGACACATTTCATATTATTATGAGTGTAAATATACCTACTGATGGGCTAAAATTACAGGATGTAGAGGGTGTGCTCTTGAATGAAGAGGCTAACAAAAAGATTGTCAATGCTTTTCATACCTCTCATGCTCTGATAGTAAGAGATAATAATGGTGGAATCAATAATGACCAACATGGAAGAGACTCTCAGAAGTCTTATGGATAGTCCCACAATAAGTCCCATGGCCATAAGTTCACATTGACTTATCACTATTGTGGAAACTAGGGTCTTATTCGGCCACAATTCCATAAAATGTGTGGTGACAAGCACAAAAAAAAGGAAAAGGATAAAGTGCAAGAAAAGAATGACGATTGTAGCATTGTCCCTAGCAAGTCCAGTGTCAAGATTGAAGAGATCAATGTCGTGCAGACTAATTCTAATGATGACTACATACTTGCAGCTTCTTGTCTTGATGCTTCACAGTTGACTAATGTCTCATCTACCTATGCTCAGTGTTGGCTGCTTGATTCAGGGGCTTTATTTCATATCACCCCTCATCGAGAGTGGTTCCACCCCTATTGCAAACATGACACGATTTGTCAGATTGGATAATGATCTCTGCCTTGGATATTGTTGGTATTGGAGATATCCAACTATAATTTCCTTTAGGCAATATGTTTACTTTATATCATGTATGCCATGTTCTGGCTTTGACCAAAAGCCTGCTTTCGACTAGACAGTTGGATGATGCAGGTTCCTTGTTGGGGTAAAAGGCCCTTGGGCCTGCCCATGTATAGTGACCGTCCATATTCTTTATTCATATATATATATGATAGTGCAATAAGCATGTCTACACACTTTTTGATAGCACCTACATTGTGTGTGCTCTTCTCTCCCACATCTTCCTCTTCTCCTTCTCCATTGGCATTGCATCCCCTTCAACTGGTATCAGAGCTTGATCGTGGAGCTTGGCCTGGCATTACTTCAGCCGGGATTGAAGACCTAGAGCTTGGAGCTTCAATGCCAACCATGGCTTCTTCCCCCCGAGGTGACATTTCATCTCCTGTCTCTCCCCGGCCCTCATAGGCTCTTTGCAGGTGTTCCTTGGCTTCATTGGGCACCTTGTATGTCCCCCATTTTCCCCCTTATCCACAGGATAACCAGTAGGCCCCACTATAGCAACTCATGTTTTTTTGAGCCTGTTTCAAAATCTGGCTCAAAAATCCCATTTTTTCTCATATATCGGGCATCGAGAACCCGATTTAGGCAAGGTAAGAGTCTAACTTGGAGTTTTGGCATGCTCCAGATGTAATGGCAATGTCAAATTTTCCAAATTTTCATCACAAAATTTTTTGCAATAGATCTGAGTTGATTTACAACAAGAAAATGTCATGCTCTTAGCTTATGTAATGCTCCGGAGGCTTGGTATTTGATGCCCAGATGCTTTGGGGATGTTTGCCCAATGTTTTGAGATGCTTTAGGACTTGGTTTGAGCTTCCATAGCTCGATTTATGCAAGGATTTACTACTGTACATTGTTTGGACAGCAAGATTTTATCAGGGATGGCTTATGCATAATGCTCTTTGTTGTCATTCGGGTGTCTTGTTGGATGTATTGATGCTTGGTCATCATGGTTTATGCCCACATATGCTATTTGAGAGCTATTGAGCCTTGATTTGGATGCGGAAACTTTGTTGTTGGTTGGGATTTATGCTACTTTGGTTGACAGGTTATTATACCTCCAGTTTGGTTATGCCTATGGTCTATGGGTGCTCCCGAGTACTTGGGATGATATGCTAATGTATTTGGATTATGCCACTTTGATGTTTATGCTCCCAAATACTTCTTGAGCAAAGAGTAGAGCTCAATTCTTGGTTCATTGTCATTTTCTTTGCAGCTGGCATTTCACTTGACAAGGTTTATGCCCCATGCTACCCATTATGGGACCGATGTCTGATGTGGATGTTTTTGGGTTCGGGCTGCAATATGGCAGATGTTTCGGCTTGAATCAACTTGCATTTGAGAACTTTGTGGAGCAGTTTGCATTTGGTCGGCTTATCACTTATGCAGCTTGGATGTTATTTTGACCTTAATGCCTCGATTATGGATCTTGGATTTACTTGGATGTAGATACATGTTTGAGCAGTGCTTGCTTCATTGTCTTGGTAGTTGGTTATTGAGCTTTCATTGCTCATTGATGCTTGGTTCTTTGTGGGTTACTCCTTGATCAGTGGACTTCTTGACAGTGCTAGGGTTTAACAGTTATGGCTTTGTTGCTTTTGTGTTCCCTAGCTTTTATGCTAGTTGGGTTGCTTTTGCCAATACAGGTCAGAGAGTAGTTGCTCTTGATGCTTACCCGGCTATGCACTTTGTCTACTGTCATGTACTTTACAGAGTCACTTATTTGGATGTTGTTGTACAGATACTTGGGCTTTTGCAGGAGCTTGACTCTTGCAGGATTTTTGGTCTCTTGCCGGTCTTGGCTTGACTTGGCTTTTTTGAGATGGCATTATGTACCGCAGAGCTATGCTTATCCATATGGTTATGGGCTGATTTTATGGTTGAAATCCATATGCTCTTATGCTTTACCGTACTGCGGTTGTTGGAGCTAGAACAAGTAAAGGCGTGCTTCGACCTTAATGAAGGGGAGGTTGGCTTTTTGTAGTGCCAATTGGATAAGGTTAGGATACATTGGCCTTCATCCAATTTCATCAACAGTGCCAACCCCTATAAGTTTCTCACTTCAGCTAGAGGCAGGCCCCTATGGAAGTGTAGAAGTACGAGGGATTTTAGAAAGCTCTCCAAGGACCACATCCTAAAAGCTACTACTTACTGGAGCAAGTGGCACCCTAGAACAAAACTGTCACACACACATGTCTTTCCACCTAATTAGTTCTTTCCTATCTATGCTATGGGTAGGGATGGGTTGGATATCCATGGGATTGTCAAAGTCCTCCAAGGAAGATCTACAAGTCCATATTATCTAGTTAAGAGATGAGTACCCCATTCTGTACTTAGCTCCTACCCACTTAGCCTCCTTAAGAACTTCTTGTTGTGCAGTAACTACTCTTTGGGCAATCCTTGAGTGAGGGATATTCACTTTTTGGCTTGAAAGTAAGGGATCCATCCAATGTAACCCTTCAATCTTCATATTTTCAATTGAGACCTTTACGAACCATCCTCTAAGGATTTCGGCCCATGCTTGACTCTCTTCCATTCTCTTGAAGAATGGAAATTTGAAAATGAGAGCTTTAGACCTCTATGCCACTTTAATGATTTCAAGACCACCTTCACATTCACTTGTCAAGATCAAGGACCACGGGATAGATCTCCATCCTCTCTTCCCATCAGCTTGATCCCAAAATGCCCCTACAAAGGATCACTCAAAAAACCCCACCTAGGTAGTTTGATTAAAGTTGAGGAGCATGGTTAGAAAGGTTACCAAGGATGATAGCATCACTTTAATAATGACCTCCTTGCCAAGCATGTTGGCAAGTTTACTCTTCCATAGAATGACCTTAGGTTGGATCTTCCTCTTGACCCACTTTGCTCATTGCTTCATAGTGATGCCCACACACAATAGGAACCCCAAGTATCGGAACTGGTGGCCATGCTCAATTATCTCATAGCCAAGCTATGAAATCCAATCTAAAGGTTCCTCATGTCCAAGATAAATCAACTCAAACTTTGAGGTGCTGATCACTAAAATTGAAGATTACAAAAGTTGTCATACTCTTCCATCAAGATTTGAACTGATTGCCTTTTTGCTAGGACAATATTAGAGTTATCATCTACAAAAAATTGAGGCATGGATCGTTTAGTACTAGATATGGGGAGTCCCCCTCATGAGTTGCCTCTAACTTTTAAGTTCTATATTCTTTAGGAGAAGATCCGTTACTATGGCAAAGAGTAGGGGAGCTAGAAGATAGCCCTGCTTGATTGATCTTTTCAATTTGAAGGGCTTTGAGTAGAGCCCATTCACTTGGACCACCGCAAAGGCATTAGTAAAAAGAGATTTCACCATTGCTATGAATGTGGGGATGAATCCCATAGCTTGTATTATGAAGTCCTAGCTAATCTTATCATCGGCCTTTTCAAAATCCATATTGATTAACACAAAGTCATGGTTGAGTGAGAGAGCCAAGTTAATAAAAAGAGCAAGATTGAGCACCGCATCATGAATTTTCCTCCCTTGCACAAATCCATACTATTTGTGGATGAATGAGTTTCCCTAGGAGAAACTTATTTTTTTTAGCTAGTGCCTTGGCCATTATTTTATAGGCCACATTCATCATGGTTAGGGGTCTCATGTTGAGATCTTAGCTCTATCCAATGATTTTGGAATGAGGTTGACTAGTCCCATATTGAGGGCTTGGTGGAAAGCCCCCATGACTATAATATGGTTAAGGAACTTGCACAAGCCATCAACATAAACGTCCCACAAGAATTGATAGACTTTGATTGGAATGCCATCAATACCAAGAGAGTGATTGGAATGGACCACTTCATGTCAAGGATTACCCACAACCACCATTATTCAAGTAAAATGTGTCTGATTGGGTGGTGGCCCACCAACAAGTGTTTCCAACATGCTTGTTATGCCAAGTGAAAGGGGAGTTGCCATCATTCCCAAAGGCTAATGCTATGTCAATCAAGTCTTGAGAGACCTCCGCATCATGCTACTTGTCCCTTTCCTGAGCGATCATGCAAGCCCCTTCACGTGACTTGTCATTCCTCGATAGGTTCATGTTCTAATCTCCAAAGATGATGGTGTTCTGATCGGATAGCTTACCTTCTATGTCTTCCCAAAGTTGGGCACGGTTAGTAGAGGAGTTGGGCCCGTACATCAAGAGAATGGCAAGTCATTGATCACCATGCAAAATGGAGATTATCAATGTACTGCCATCACTTTGGCCCACTACAGGATAGGGTAGAGTTCATGCTTTACAATGCAAAGAGTGCCTCTTCTCCCTTGCTCAACAGAGTCTTTGAGCACCATGTAACCTTGAAGAGTAGACCGTTGGCTTGGTTGGCATCGATTTTGACCTCCTACGAACCTAAAATGTCATGCTGGTATTTCCTAATGATGTGTTTGCATGTATCCTTTTGGCATATATACTTTGTTAAACCCCAATTCCTATTGAAATATGGTTATTTCTCTCAAGAGAGAAAGACCAACAATATTTCACAAATGAATTTACTCAATGAATACTCGAGGCTTGCTCATGAAGGAGTCTCATCTACAACTTGCCTCCCATTCCCATTTTTAATATAGACATTTGAAGGGGGAAGATGCTCATCTCCATATGGATTATGTGTTGCTATAAAGACACATAAAGAATCAAATGGGAAAAACATGGTTGTATAAATTGTTTCATATCATTCATTAAGTATGCATGTGATACCACTCGACATAGATTTGCATGCAGGAGCAACTCTATCTTGTGCTTTGACCATACATTATGGTTTATAATTCACAATCTGGATAAAATTTTTATTGGGAGATCCCTTTGTGAGTCAGAACTCTCCTTCTTAGGAAGGTTGTATTAATTGGATATTATCACTACTTCAAACAATTGGTTTGAATAATCTCATATGTTTTGGTTCTTGTATAATTGGATACCTATCTCCTATTTGCATCCTACCCACTTTCTTCAATCTTTCCTTGTTTATAGTTTCTACCATTTATTTGGCAAGAGAGCATGTCTTCGTCATCACCTACTAAGGTTATGTGATGTGATACCAACTGGTGCCAAATATCCAACACCTGCAATCCATAATGGTACATTGGTGCTTACTAACACATTATTATGGTTGGTCTACATGTAACATGTTCAACCCTTCATCATAAATTCTTCTTAACTTGTTTGTAAAAGTTGAAGAGGATGCTAGATTTACAATTGTGAAAGTTCCAACTAATTGCAACTTTTTTTGCAGTAACATTTTCTATACCATTGATTCAAATTTATACTTTGTTATTCATTAAAGTGCAAGCTCTACTATTCAATGGCATCAATTTTTTGTGTTTATAAGTCTTGGATTTATATGCTCATGGTTGCAACCTAGTCGATCCATCGAGGTGTTGTTGTAACACAATTTGATAACACCCCAACAACGCTCCCTGTGCAACAACTGACCCCCCCACCCACCTGGCCCCCAACCTCCCTTCATGCACACCCACATACATGTTAAGCTTGGTGAAGGAATATTAGTTATGCAAATAGCACATGCTTTCTTAGTTGTATTATCATGGCTTGCTCTCCACAAGGCATGTAGCATTGGGATGAAGTGGAGCAATAATTATGTGTACTCACCTTTATTGCATGAGTATAGCTTCCTTGTAGGTGTTATGGCTTTGAAGCTAGCTTGGTATATTGACGTTGATGGAATTTTTAATAGGATTAGCATATTGAAGGCAACTTAACATACTAATGTTGGTTGAACAATTTCATAGGCCACCAATAATGGATTGCGAGTGTTTGAATGTTTGAATTGAAATAGTTTGATTATAACCTTCTATCATTTCAACCTATCCTTTTAGTTCCTACATCCCTCCACAGTTCGTAGCCTATGATGTTGTCGAATCAACATCATTATACCAAGTTGGCTTGAAGGTGATGATACCTTTAATATTGTCCAATCAACAACAATACACTAAGTTGTCTCCAAGATTATGATGTGTGTAAGGATGTTCTATCTATACAAACCAAATATATTAGCAAAGGCAACTACACATAAAAAATAACAATCTAGTTAGAGGGAGTTGGTGATAGCCTTAGAGAAGTATGTGGAGGAGACATTTAGTGGTGGGAAGATATAGATAGAGCCTTAATATTAGATAAGCAACAAAAGTGTGCAAGATGTATGCATACCATGTGGGTGTGTCTAGGGTTCAAATCTTTGCATGTGATTGATAATCATAGCTTGATTTGCCATTCTCAATAGAGTATTAGTTATATTTTAGTTGAGTATAATTACATGACATCTTTAAAGTCCAATTGACAACACAGTTGAACACATAATTAAAAATGTATGTGAGTTTCAACAATTAAGAGCACATCCTCCATTTTGTCCCATATATGAATGCGCACACAGAGAGAGAGAGAGAGAGAGAGAGAGTGTGTGTGTGTGTGTGTGTGTGTGTGTGGGTTACCTCCACTGAAAGTTCGCCCATTATCAAAATTGTGGATTTGCTAGTAGACCGATCAAAGCATCCGCTATATATTGCTAAGTCCCCCAAAAAGTTACAAACTTAAGGCCATGCCACATGCCACATGTGGCTCGAACTAGACCTTGTGGGAGTCTTGGAAGTAATGTGAACGGGGTGTGTCATACCTTCACTTGTGAAAGTGTAGTCTAAGACTCTTGGTGTGACAGCACCCTTAAGGTAAGCACGGCTTTTATGCGCGCACCTTCGTCAAAGATTGTTTGGAGAAAATGCAACGATTGCTGACGACGACCGGCGGCCCACCTTCAAGGTGGCTTGGTAGGCTCATGAGAGGCAAGCGCGAGGCACTCTTCGTTCCTTCCATTTCGAAGGCGCACCTTTGCAGAAGCAGAAGAAGAAGAGGAAGGAGCAGGAAGGCATGGGCTCCCAGCAGCACTCTCAGCCTCCCACTGTCAAGTCCCTTTACATCTACCCTATCAAGGCTTGCCGAGGCATCAGTGTTAACACTGCCTTCCTCTCTTCCACTGGTAAGAGTTTCCACACACACACACACACACACACTCTCTCTCTCTCTCTCTCTCTCTCTCTCTCTTATAAGTAGTCATTATGCTTTCTCGTATCGTAAATAGATCAGCCGTTCTACGGCAAGGATATGATTCTATTATAACATAACGAGGTTCATTTGCATACAGCTGTCCTTTCGCAAGGACATGATTCTCTTGTATCACAATCACAACTTGCACCATGTTTACGTGTCTAGGCTATATCAACCTAGGCTTTTTGCAAAAAACCATTGTTTGTGATTAATTATGACCTTTGCTTTCATAGTTTGGGGTTGATACTTTGTGATGTTTGTATCCCAAATATTATTCTTGGGCGTGTGTGTATAATGAGGTCTGCCTTTCTGTACAACCGTGTATTGGGTTTTTGCATCCCTTGTGACATGTGTATAGCGAGATCTTGCTTTTGCTTGATACGTGAATACAAGGGCTTGGGATGGCATGATTGATATTATGAGCAATATGAATTCATGCAGATTTTTAGTGCACATTCCTACAAGGATGCACTATCACAATATTCCTATTTATTAGAGGATTGGAGGTGTATTTATCCTACTGTCAAGAATAAGAAATTTATCTTTGGTAATTTTGCATTAGCTTTTTGGAGCTGTTTTAAGGAGATTAAATGAGGGGTTAATGCAGCACAATTATAACTAAGTGCAAGCCCTGATATTGGTGGTTTAACACCCTCTCTTAGGCCCAAAAAGTACTATGCCCCCTAGATAGTGTGTAAGTCATGTCTTTACTTTCATTTCATAATTGAAAGATCCAACCCCAAAGCAACTAGGGCATTAGTCAATGGGTGCATGTTGGCTATGCAAGAATTGACCATGACTACAACAGCAATGGAGATCTTCTTTTAAATAGACTATTTAAAGGGTCCTCCTTTTCTTTTTTTGTTTGAGTTGGTTCATAATCACAATAAGAGGTAAAAATTCAACATGCGTCATAAACAAATTCAGTGTAAGACAAGGCTAGGATGAAGAGGTATATGTTGAGAAACCCTTCACCCTTCACCCGCAGTTTGCGTTTTTGCGTTTTTGCGTTTTGTGTTTAGGGTTTGCAGCCCCAAAAAGGGGCGCCATCCTAGACTGACTATGCCTATTTATAGACCACTCTCTCATTCATTCCTCACGACTGATTCATTCAGTCCATCACCTCTTCTCTCTAGCCTCTTTACTACCGTCACACCCCTTCAAGAGGACATTGCGGTTCATGGTTTGTGGCTGTCTTCATCATCTTCCTTGTGCTACGTCACCCTTGGTTCCTTGTATCACATTCACTCCATGATTCAGAACTTCATCATTCCATTCATCAAAGTTTCTTCTCTCTTCTCTTCTCTTCTCTATGTTTGCCGAGTTCACTCCGTGTTCCTCCCCGCAAACCCTATTGTCTCGTTGGTACGCCATCTTTTGACATGGTATTAGAGCTGGATGTGCTCAAATAGCGGCAAAGATCCTCCACTCCAGTGAAGGCAAAGACCGGTGGCGGGTTCGGCATCCACTTCTCTTTTTTTTTTGCTGCATCAAAATCTCGTTTTTGCAGATTTCAATCTCTTACTGCTGGTCGCATCCTCCTCCCACTGGTAGCTCACTTCCAGCCCTTTCACTACCCTCCCACTCCTTGAGGCGGATATTGCGGTTTGTGCTTCACACTGCCCTCACACCCCTTGAGGCGGACATTGCGGTTCGTGGTTCATGGTGGCTGACCTCTTCCTTATTCAACAAGGCACACTGGTATCCATGGCTTCTTTACCAACAGATGACCAGACTACTGGGTGCTCCTATTGTGGCCTCACCGGATACACCACCGATGCTTGCTGACTTCGACCTTTGCTCCCTACCCCCCCAGAGTATATGCGTATTCCACCAGGCACTCCTTGTGCCGCCTCTCCTTTCTGGGCCACAGAGATCATTTTGCATCGGGTATCAAAGTACTACTATGCTCAAGGCAATAAGACGCATTCGATGCGCGCTAAGTCCTTTAGAGCACATGGAGGATCGATTGGTGCTACGACCTCCTGGAGATCGTCGCAATGCCAGCGGCGGCAGTCTTCTCCCACCTATTTTTGGGTACAGTGGCTTCCACGACCTACGGATCTGCAATCCGCTCCATCGAGAGACAGTGATTATCTGATATCGTCTCCTCGTCAGTATGCTCCTTCGAGAGACAATGGCTGCTCGACTCCTTCCTTTTCTTTGGCTACCCAGTCCCTTCCATTGAGAGACAACGATTTTTGCCCACCTCTTGCTCATTCTGAGTCCTACCCTTCCCCACCCTCGACTATTCAGGTTCGAGAGGCTATCTCTGGGAGCTCTTTAGCACCCTAGATACCTTCTTCGGCACGACTGGTGGCACTTTCTTCGTTATCAGACATGTCGGAGTACGTGATCCATGAGTTTTTGGATTCCCTATCTACTTCAAAGGGGGATTCAGAGGGGATGTTATTTCTTTGCCCTTAGAGGGGGCATCTACTTCTACGACTTCAGCGGGGGCCCCTCCACCTCCCACCTCAGAGGGGGAACCTACTCCACATGAAGTTCTTTACCCATCCTCTCCTTTCTTGGGGTGGCTATCTTCGACCAGTCATCTCTTCTCTTGATACATACCGAGGATCCTCAGGATCTACCTAGGTCGGGGCCCTTGGATCTTCAGTAGTGACTTGGTGACTAGGCCTTCGTATTCCTTCCAGCATGGGTGCATGGAGCTAGTGGCTTCTCTCCCAAGGTTGAGTTTCGGGTTCTACAGCTCATCCTGTCTCTTGATTATCTTCACAGGTTTTCTTTCAGATGGTATTCTCAGATTACAGGTTGGATCTTCTTCGTCACTTGGTCAGCCTGGAGCCACTTCCCGAGATCGAGTACGGGCATATCCTTATGGTTCTCGACACCACATAAGGTCTGACATTCCTCCTATGCATTGCATATTTTCATCATCTTTGTACTAGGGCACTTGGGCAAGTGAACAATTTCCCCACGAGGGACACTGTCCACGTGGCACCTGCTGCATGAGCATTCTTCCTCCTGTAGCATTGCATCTCCTGAGAGGGGGTGTTGAGAAACTCTTCACCCTTCACCCGCAGTTTGCGTTTTGCGTTTAGGGTTTGCAGCCCCAAAAAGGGGCTCCATCCTAGACTGACTATGCCTATTTATAGGACACTCTCTCATTCATTCCTCACAGCTGGTTCATTTAGTCCGCCACCTCTTCTCTCTAGCCTCTCCACTACCCTCACACCCCTTCGGGAGGACATTGCGGTTCATGGTTCGTGGCTGTCTTCATCATCTTCCTTGTGCTATGGCACCCTTGGTCCCTTGTATCACATTCACTCCATGATTCGGAACTTCATCATTCCATTCATCAGAGTTTCTTCTCTCTTCTCTTCTCTTCTCTATGTTTGCCGAGTTCACTCTGTGTTCCTCCTTGCAAACCCTACTGTCTCGCAGGTACGTCATCTTTTGACAGTATAGCCAATGGAAGAGTTTGCCATAAATTTGTGCTATAGTAGATTGCCACAATGATGATGTGCTACGAATATGGTGGAACCAAGTCGACCAATCCTTTGATGAGGTAAAAGGGGAACATGCTTATAGAATGCAAGGAGTTTTCATCACAAGTTTTTCCCCATCAAAAGCATTCTGTTTCACATTAACACAATGCCAATGCATATGTGATGCATGGGGTAATGCAAATTGTTATGGTCTAACAGAATGCTATGCACAATGCAATTGTACCACTTCAACAGTGCCCTTATAGGGGGAATTGTTCACTTGCCTAAGTGCTATTTTGTAAGCATGTATGAGGGTGTGCAATCAAAGTGATACATGAACATGGAGAGAGAAGGGAAATGGTAGATTGAAAAGAATGCAGATAATGGAAGGAATAGACTTCATTGATTTGAAAATGAATGCTGAATACAAGATGGGCGATCAGTCCCTGCACGCAGCTGATACGTGTCAATGAGAGCACATGATCAGGTTGATGAGAGAGAATACAGCAGGCTGAATGGAGAGAGAGGCTTGTGGCAGATCTAAATGATCAATGATAATAGACAACACAAGTGGGGGCAGCTATAAATGGACAGGACAGCCCTACTAATAGACAAGGTAACCTCTTTCTTTTTGGGAAATAAAACATGTTTTTATATACAAATCTTCAAGGGATAAGTAGCTCCATTGGTCAACATTAGATCCCTTTGGTGGACAACTACAAACCTATCTGCATTAGGCCCTATAAGCTTAATCCTAGATACATTATAGCAATCAAATAAGAGATAGACAAGATCTCAGAGACAACATCATTTGCCCAATCCACAATTCTGAATGGCTCTCCCCCAGGGTCATGATTCCTAAAAGGAAGATCAACAAAATTAGAATCAATTATGAGTTCCAACCACTGAACAAGGTCACAATTAAAGATGGCTTTGTCCTACCCTTCACCAACAGTCTTGGAAGATGTAGCTGGTCATGCTTTGTATAACTTCATGGATGGTTTTAGTGGCTACAGCCAAATCTCCATCCTTACCGGCCAAAGACTGCATTTGTCACCTCTTGGGGAACGCCCATGTACAAAAAGATGGCCTTAGAATTAGCCATAGCTCCATCAACATTCTAGACACACACACATAGACACACACCCACCCACCCCATATTCGAGTCCCTCCTTAACACCCTTTGATAGGTATTCTTGGATGTTCTATCCATTTTCTCAAGTACATCTAATACACCTAGAAAAGAAGCTTTAGCTGAACACTTGGATCAGCTAAGGTTAGTCTTTGTTAAGTGTCTTGAAATAGGCCTATGGTTCAATCCCTTCAAATGCCACTTTTTAGTGGTCCAAGGGTTTCTCCTTGGCTACATTATCTCTTTAGAAGGGTTAGTTCTTTAGAAGATTGACTCCTCTGAGATGGGTAGGCAGGATGGGTGGGCAGCATGGCACGGCGGATGCCAGTTCTGGGCAAAGTAGTACCATCATGGGCAGCCAGGATGCCGGGTAGGTTAGGATCATGGGCAGGGTAGGATTGTGGTAAGCACTTTTTCTCGGTTGGGTAAATCAGTATGTGTGAACGGAGACTTGTTTGCTGTTTTTTTGTGTAGGAACAATTGTCAAAGCTTGAAAAAGATGTGTTTTGAGCCAACAAATTTGAGTTTTTATCACCTTTGGAAGTAAAGTTCCTTAGTGAATGGGCAAAGGAAGTCCCAACTAGTTGCCTTTTCAGAGCCAAAGGGGGGACTACCTAGCATGTACGAAGTCATTCATTGGTGGAATAAGATGTCTTCTAAGGTGGAAATGGAATTCTAGGCCATCATGGACCACAAGGTCCCCATCCTTACAACTCTTCCCCAAGATTAGAAGCTCGATGGAGAAAACTACAACATCTGACGAGTGATAATGGAGGCTATCTTGGAGTCATATGATCTAATGGAGCTTGAGATTGAAGCCATTGACCGTCTGATGGTCAAGGAGTCTTCGACCCTTGCTCAACTTGAGAAATCACAGTTGGAGAAGGCCCATGCACACTGGGATGAGCTGAATGCTCGCATTCACTTGTTCTTATTCCTCTCATGTATACCAACCATTATTGTTTACATCAAGCATATGACTAACGCCTGCTAGATGTGGCTGTATCTTGCTCAACTATATAATATGATGATGCCTATGAAGAGGGTCTCCTTGGAGATACAAATGTGGACCTTGCACTTGAACAAGTCCGCATCTTTGAGGGATCATATCAACAAACTTTAGTTTCTGTAGATGGAGATTTAGAATGTTGGCAAGGTGATTTCCTGAAAGAAATGGCAGTGAATCTTTTGTCACATTTGCACCTCCCATTATGGTGGTTTTGACTCTTCCTTGATCACCTCAGGGCATATTGACACCATCAAGTGGAAAGAGTTAAGTTCCCATGATTTTGGAGGAGGAGGAACGGTTCAAGTCCCAAAATCCTCAAAGATCACATTCGGAGGTGCTTATGGGTCAAAATGCAAAAGACAAATAGAAAGAGAAAGACAAGAAGAAAAAGAACAAGTCCAAGAAGAAGGAAACCACTTGCTATACATGTGCCGAAATAGGGCATTGGAAGAAGGATTTCCTAGACAAGGACAAAAAGGAAGACAAGAAGGAGAAGACCAAGAAATTGAGTCGTCGGCAGCAATTGCTATTCCATCTTCATCTATCTTTCTTCATTTGGAGGTGATAGAGACATCTTCAATATCTGAAGTGGCATTGATGGCCCCTTAGGCTTGGGAGTGGATCATGGATAGTGGCACTCCCTGCAACATGACTTTGTCCAAGGATGGCATTGCCCATTTGGTTTCGATGCGAGGGCATATTCTTATTGGGAAATTCTTTTGTCCCCGTTCATGGCATTGGTTAGATGCAGGTTATGTTGAGCTAAAAACTGCATTATAAATTGATCAGCTCTTTATTATAGCCCCAAAACTCAATGACTACCAAACTTTCATTTAAAAAAAAAAGCATTCGTAGAGAGTGTAGGTGTCCCATAAGCCAAACCCTAATTTGGCAAGATCCACTCATCTATAAATAGAAAGGCTGCCCACCACTCAGCCCATCCTTGTTTTGTAGATTGTTGGCGCTTGTTCTCTACTATCCACACCCCGTCCTAGTGGATATCTCAATTCCAGCCCTTCTCCATCAGCTCGTGATCAGCTCACATCCTTGTAGACCTTGCATTTGCTGCTTGGTGACAATCTACAGCCTTCTGGTGGCTGTTTCCAGTTATTGCCACTTGCCAAAGAAGTTGCTGCACTGTGTGTTTGCTGTTACCAGGTGGTTTAATGCATGCGTTTGTTGCATTGGTGCTAACATCATCATCCACAATGGCAGCATACTGCTGCCAGCTGTCGCCTACTTGTTCGAGTTACTTTTCAGCTGCTGCCCACAGTTGGAGCTGTCCTAGTCTTGTTCGGCATTAATCCAGGCTCTAAGATTTGCATGTGCTGCTGCCGTATACTTTCGGGTGTTGTCTATTGAGTTTTGGGATTTGTATAGACGAGACGACACACTCTCTACCCCGGTCATAGAGACATGGGAGTTCAAGGTTTAATATTCACCTTGCATAGTGTGTCTGCTGCATTTAGCAATGTATTTATTCATCATTCATTTTCATTCATCTTCTATGTTCATTGTCCTTGAGTTACCCTAACTCTACAGAGTCATTTTATTAGTCTTTGTTTTGTTGTACGATTGTGTTTGTTATCTATAGACGAGTATTTCTTTACATGGTAATTGAGCTTGGTATTCTCTAAAGAAACCTAGGCCCTTGATCGAAAAGCTTGTCATTAGAAACATGAACTATTAGAGGGATGATGACTTCAAACACTTCCATTCCATTGCAATCTTTAGTACGTTCTATGTTGAGAACCGAGCAAGAGTGGGCTTCATAGCTTGCCCCAATGACGTTCTGATCCTTTGAGATTTCATGAAATGAGTATGACTTGATTGTCATGCATCAAGACAACAAGCCATTAAAGGCAAACATCACCTTTCCCTTTAGATATTGCTCATAAATCTGAGGATATTGTAGGATTGTCAGAGTCTCCATTAGGGATGGGTCCCCTATTGGAGAAAGAGATCTGGAGTATATTCCATTATTCCAACCTAATATATCCACTTCTATACAAGGCACACAAGTTTACACTTCTAACCCTTCTTCTTTTGCTTCTACATCTATGCAAGATTCTAGAAGAAGCTATAAGGAAGATAGATTTCAGTTTGTTGACTATGGAATAATTCCTGAAGACGATCGATTTTTATATTAACACAATAAGAGGTGCATAGATTTCAGTTTGTTGACTATGGAATAATTCCTGAAGACGATCGATTTTTATATTAACACAATAAGAGGTGCCTTTAAGAAAAGATTAGCAAACCCTTGTGCAAGTTTTTGTTCTTCTTATTTTTCTTCAAGCTTTGTTTCTTAAGGTCAATGTGAAGTTGGTACATTATCTTTTTCTTTATTTTCATCATTTCAATTTCCACCATTAAATTCTCAAAATCAATTTAATGCATTCACGTTACTATCAGAAGTGGATGCAACAATGGAAGTATAAACAAGTGCTGAAATAAATTGCAGAATACAAGATAGGGGAGAAAGAAAGAGAGAACATTGCAAAGAAGGGAATTCAGAAGAATGCTTGGGAAATGGAATCCATATACCAAACATGAGACAATCACGTACAATAGTGAGTCACTGGTTGCATGGCCACTAGTATCGACTTCTCTCTCCGCCAAGGTATGCATTGGATATGCAGGTGATGAATGACTGAATGTGGAGGGGGAGCCTAAATAAATAGGCAAAAAAGAATGCAAATAATCCATGAGGTCGGCTAGCATTTAATGCTAGTTGTCCAACAATAAATGCCCAAATATGCACTATATAGGCCACAATAAAATTCCTAAAATAGCTAGTAATACTAGGCATGGCCCAAACTCACTCATGAGTTGATAATACTGCTAACACCCTCTCTCAGATCATGGGTGATCTGACATAATACAATGAGACAACGATAATGACTCATCATAGTCCATACAACATAGAACCATCAGAGTAGAACCCCGGATATCCAAGCAGTGGGTAATCAAGCCACCAGCAAGGTGCCTTGGAGAGAACCTATGTTGATGTCGAGAGCACTAGCTCTTGAAAATAGAGAAGAACCATAGCATGTCTCTGTGTCTTTCTCAGCAATGTCTTATAGTAGCATACAAGATCATCTTGTCAAAAATACCTCTGAACATACGTGGCCATGGATTCCCTACCTTTGGCTAGACTACCAAAGTACCCTCTCGTGTGAGCTTAGATTAGGAGCCAATCCTGCTCTCTATCAAATATTAGCCCATCATGAACCTGGATGTCAATCCTAGCTCCAGGGTTTGAACTCACTGACTTTGATTGATGCGTCAAGGACGTCCCTCTCTGGAATTTGTGCACCTATATACCTATATAGATGAGGTTCTTCTATCCTATCTCACCACCCTCTCCCATTCTCTCTCTAGCATCGGAGAGTTGTGAGGGATGACTGTATCACCTGCTAGAAAGTAGTGGAGAAAGGAGCTACCAAGCCCTTTCCTTAATCTGAAGCATATCCCTTCCGCGCTTTGGACTTCTCCTTGGCCGGAGGATTGGAGTCGGAGTCGGAGGAAAGGGACGACTCATTGGAGAAGTCTGCATCTTGCTTATTCTTTTTTTTCTTCTTTCGTGAGATTGCTAACTCTTTGTAGGCCTTTCGCAAGTGTCCCTTCTTACCATAGTGGTGGCACTAGGTCTTTGACTTCTTCTTGTCACTTCTCTTTGAAGCTGTAAGAGTCTCTGTACCTCCATAATGAGACGGAAGCCTGCCTTGTAAACACAGAGGCCTCATGCTCAAGTAGCATCGAGGACATATGTGTGAAGCTCATAGGTGTAGATGACATCTGTGCTTGCAAAGCATTGGCTACTCCATTAAACTCGCGGGGGGGGGGGGGGGGCGCTTATAGAGTACCGTTCCCACGGGATGTATCTTTGGAAGGGCAGATTGCATGTGTCGAAGCTGGTCTTGTACTTGTGTAACTCAGAGTAAAAATGACTGAATGGTATCCTTAGACTTAAACTTCATCTGTTGAAGTTGTCCATAAAGGATC
Source organism: Lygodium microphyllum (assembly GCF_053477565.2). NCBI lineage: Eukaryota > Viridiplantae > Streptophyta > Polypodiopsida > Schizaeales > Lygodiaceae > Lygodium > Lygodium microphyllum. The sequence goes on along the minus strand of NC_141148.1, from coordinate 88,549,594 downwards.
ACTATACGCATGGTGGAAGATGCCTCATACAATATCTAAAGCCTCGACTATACTTCGAGAGATGTCCTACAAGGGGTAACGGCTGGTAGAACATCTTTAGAGATACATTGAAGAAGAGTAGAATAGGTGTGAAGAAATGCTCTAAACACAAAAAGCATGAAACCAAATTAATAAACTTAGAACACAGTTAGGGTTACGTTTAGGGTAACTCAGAGATAGTGAACACAATGAATAATAAAGTAAATGAATAATGAATATACAATGCTCATGTAATAAACACACTATGCAGTGACTACTGAACCTTGAACTCTTGTATCTTTGGGATCAAGGCAGAGGTTATGAGCTGTAGAGTGTGTCGTACTTCAAATAGATCTCAAATCACAGTAAACGTAGCCTTCGAGTATTGAACACTAGCAAACACTAGCAAACACAGCTTCGAGTATCGAACACTAGCAAATGCAGCATTCAGAGGAGGGAGAAAATCCTGGCAACAACATCCAACTATGGGTGACAGCACCCTTTTGTAGGCGATAGCTCCTCAGGCTTGGTGACAGCAGCAAGCATATGCAAAAGACTGGAATTGGGTGCTAGATGGTAGCAGGTGGCAGGTGGAAGCTCTGTCCGCGATGTCCTCTGCAAACGGGTGTGGGCAGTAGAGTCATGGCTCCTGAAATATGCAAAAACGACATTGAGGGAGAGTGTTGGGCTGCATGCATATTTATAAAAAGTTTGGCGCACCCAAATTAGGGTTTTGTATGTGGGACATAGTAACTCTCTAGGATTGCGCTTCTTTTTAAAATAAAAGGTTTTCTTCATTAATTAAGCATGTTTTGGGGCTGTTTAAGTCAAGCTAATGCATTTTTAGCTGAACAATAGGCACGTGCATTATCCGTATCCCATGTAAGCATAGCTTCCTCATGGTTATCCTCATCAAAATCTTCAGGAAGTGAAAAAGGATGCTGAGGATGTGGAATAGCTCCACAAACAATGTACCATAACCGCTTCTGCACAAACCGGGCTTTCATGACAACACTCCATGTGAGATAGTTAGGTCCATGTAACTTATCATCAGTAGAAGTGCACGGAGGAGCCATATGGAGAGGATAAGAAGAGAAGATTGAGGAGTGAAGGTATGGAGAAAGAGAGAGTATAGCCAACCAAACAACAAAGGTTGTACAAAGTGAGAGTTCACATGCAATATTCAAAAGCTGATCACATAAAATCACCTACAGAAAATGGAAAACAGCCAAGAAACACTGTCAGAAGGCAGCAGATGCTGTTGCCCAGCCTCGAGGAGTAGTAGATGCAGAAAATACAGCAGCTGGACATCAAAACACAGGTTAATCAGCAATAAAATAATGCGGAAAATGAAAACACAGCCTGTTGGGCCAAAATGCAGTCTATAGAAGGCTAGAAACAAGGCAATAGACAGCAAACAATAGTTGCTAGGCTGTAGAGAGTGTGCATTAGGAAAAGGCAATGATGGGTAGGGGCAGATCTTTAATCAGCAAAAAAATGGCAGTAGGAGCAGAGATCCTGAAATCTGATACCATGTCAGAAGTGGATGTAGCAATGGAAGCATAAACAAGTGTTGAAATAAAGTGCTTGAACACAAGACAGAAGAGAGAACATTGGAAAGAAGAGAACTCAAAAGAATGCTTGGGAAATGGAATCCATGTACCAAACATGAGAGAGTCGCGTACAATAGTGAGGCATTGGCTGCGTGGGCATTGGCACCGGCTCCTCCCTCCGCCAAGGTATGCATTGGATGTGCAAGTGATGAATGAGTGAATGTGGAGGAGCCCAAATAAATAGACCAAAAAGAATGCAAATAATGCATCAGGTCGACCAACAATAAATGCCCAAAATGCATCATACAGGCCACACTAAAATGCCTAAAATAGTTAGTAATACTAGGCATGGCCCAGACTCACTCATGAGTTGACAATATTGCTAACATTTACATCTTCATCACAATTTCAAATCCTAGCCATCCCACCTCTTCCACTGCATCTGCATCTACATTTACACCATTTTTCACATCACCATTTATCATTCCACATATACAACCACACACCACATTGGGGGATCTTCAAGCATATGCATATCCTATCCTTTCAGGTCCTCTGCTTTTGCACACCCAAATGGTGGGGGTTTCTCCCCCAACCCAACCATCCATTGGGACCTACACACGAGTACTCCACTCACGCATCTCAAGCACCTCCCTATTCTCTCACGTCTCATGTGGTTACATAGTTTGCCAACATGATAATACTGAGTGGGCCATTCTACACCTTTTTGGCATGTGGATCATCCACAAGTTAGTCATCTCCTTTAGGGCACACATCTAGAGTCACCATGCTGGGTAGTTTGATGCCTCATGTAGCACCTAGTTACCCTCCTTTCTATCCTATGCGACCTACTTATCCCCTCATCAAGCCATCCATCCATTTGCATTAGCCAAGCACATGTTTATGGATGAGACTCATTCTAATGGGTCTAACTTTACCACTTGGTGAAATTTGATGTAGCATGTCTTGGATTCCCAAGGCTTGTGGGAGCTTGTTTAGGGGTAGGAACCCTAGCTTGACCCCCACTGGTTTTCATATGATGTAGTTTGCTCTTGGAAGAGTAGAAATGCCATTGACATAGTTGAGTTGATGGAGGGTCTTATGCCTCGATTTCACTCTTAATTCCAATACTTTGACCTTGCCTCTAAGTGTTCGGCACATCTGGTTGATATCTATGTGGCTAGTGATTGTACCTAATGAATCAACCTTGATCATGAGCTCCAAGAGTTCAAAATCATTGTGAGAGATGATTTGATTGTCAAGTTGGCTGAGTATTGATGCTTTCTTGCTGAATTTGCCACCACTAGCTTACCCAAGTTAGCTAATGATCAAGTCACTTTATTGACGAATAAAATTGCTACAAAGATATTTCAATTCTATTCGATCAATTTTATAAGAAACCCCAATCTTTAGAGGGGACCTTGACTTCCCAGAAAGTGAAGCAAGGTGGTGGCAAGAACAACACCAAGATTGAGTTGGATGGTGACAAACAGTGACTCTCCTTCAGGATTGAAAAAGATAGGTACTGTCAACATTGGCAAAAGACCGAGGTCAATTGTTTTGATGATGAGTGTTGCTCAAAGGCCAAGGGCAATCCGCTCGAGACTAGACCCTCTTCCCTACCTAGGAAATTTGAGCACATTAGGCGAGGGTACTTCAGCCGCACCTTCAAAGCTGGGAGGGGTCATCCTCCACCCAAGCAAGGTAGATTCATTGCTCACATGGCAGCACGATGGTCTGCCCCCGCTATACCCAAGGGATTATTTGATTGGTTTGCTAGTGCAACTCTTTTGGACTTTGGTTCTCAGACACTCCTTGTCTCCCCTGAGGATAGACTTGCTAAGTCCTTTTTTATTTTTCAGTTGCCCTCTACGGTGAGTGCATTGTTAAAAGCAGTTGAGCCCACTTTTCCTAGAGATCCTCCAATCTAGCGGATTGTGGTAAGTTTAGATATTAGTGGTACTGACCTACAGTTCTACCACACTTTCCATCCATGTATTTGTTGATTCTTGTAGGGCACACTCTAGCCTAGCTTCTCGCTTCCGCTACACATTCCTTCGCTTACTTTCCTACATCTTTAGCATGTCTACTTTTTGGTAGTGAGTCCATCTTAAGACCCAACACATTGCACTCACAAGCACTTTACATTGAAGTTGAGGTATGTGTGTTTTATGGTCTTATGAGGTATTTTTTGCTTCTAACTTGTCTTTGCAGGTTGGCACTCACCCTTACAGGATCTACTAGTTGATTGGAGTGGAGACTTTGATTGTTCGCCACTTCTTATCTTGGTTGCCCTTCCGTGATGGGGCTTCACACTCTGGACTAGCATGGAGTCATTTATAATCAGACTTCGTGTCATTTTAGGGGGTTGGATTGAGACTTTGTCTTATGTTCAAAGGGGTTGATACACTAGCTCCCCCTCATTTTTCACCCTCTTTGAACCAAGTGAGACATAGGTTTGCTTTGATCTAGGTAAATCTTACACAAGCAGTTGCCACAATCGATGCTAGGTAAATTGTTAGATAACATTAGAATTGTTTAGAAACCTTAATTTGAACTTGATCCTCATGGGAATGGGTTGATCTTCCCGTGTAATGTAGACTCAAGTTATACTAGGCAACAAAGCTGTGATATTCTATTGGAATTCTAGATGGTGTCACCTAGGATGTCTCTTGATGGGCTACTAAAATCATGTTGTTCTCTTGAGGCCGAGTTCTTGCCTTCCCTAAGGTGACCTTGAAGGCCATTCATTTCATAGGTTTTCAGTTGTAGCATGAAACAATGGGTTCTTTGCCAGAGCTAAGGCACTCTTGTTATCCATGCACAGCTATGCATACTTGTTTTTAGACATGTTTGGAATTTTTCCAAACATCTGAAAACCCTGTTTCAAAGTGGCGTTTTTTTAAAATAAAAAAATTTTAAAATAAAAATTTGATGACTTAAAAAAAAGCAATTTCTGGTTGCTTTTACCAGACAACTATTCCCTTAAGTCCACGTAGCCTGGAAAACACTTTCTTGAATGGAAACGACTGGAATCAGTCTGCAGGAACTCCATGTGGCACGAACTGTGGGAAACACAACTTCCTTCTGCTGCCCCAACCTTTTTGATTGCACAAGGTAAGATTTCTTTCTCGCTCTCTCTCTCTCATCCTTTGAAGTTTGAGGAGTGCAGTCTGCAGTGTATTCAGCATGGGCCCTGGGGCCTGCATCGTCACTTTCACATTGGCCTGTCTCTCTGTTTGTAAACTCTCTCTCTCTCTCTCTCTCTCTCTCAGCCTTCAAAGACTGCAGACTGCAATATGCACCGTGGAGTGTGCACTGTGCAGCCTGCACTGTTAAAGCTGAAGTCGAAACCTACAACTAACAATGTCATGTCTATATAAAATTTGTGTCAGGTTCTAACTTTTGAAGATGGGAAGAAAGCGGAAAGCTGAATGGGATCATGTTATTGTTGTCAAAACAGTTGGAAAAGGGCAGAATACATGTAAATGCAAATATTGTGGACACACTTGGGATGGTGGCCCACTACGCATAAAGGCACATATTTTGAGATCGACAGGTCTTGGTGTGGAAAAGTGCATTGTAGCACCACAAAGTGCAAAGGATGTATGCTGCAGATTGCATGTGGGTGTTGGAGTGCAAGACTCGACTGCAAACATTTATGCAACTGTGTTAGATTTGGGAAATGTTTCTCATGTTAGTGGCTCTAGCATGTAGATATAAGTGTTATTGTTGGGCAGCTTGGGCAATTGAGCTTTGCTGAGCATGTGAGTAAAAAAAAAAAAAAGTGGCCAAATCACAGGGTGCATTGGCAAAAGCATGGGATTTGCAAACACAAAAGGAGGCAGACATTGCTGTTCATCGCTTCTTTTATGTAGAGGATATCCCATTTTGGAAAGCAAAGAGCCCGTATTTTCTTGGCATGCCAAAGGTAGTTGGGTAGGTGGGTCAAAGCTATAGACCATCTTCATATAATAGTCTACGCATGAAGGACCTTGTGGAGGAGGTTAAATGCATTGACTGTGAGTTTGCTTGATATTAGGGAGAAGCGGAAGAGATATGGATGTAGCATTGTTTGTGATAGATGGTCAGATGCAAGGCGCAAGCCTATTATAAATGTTATGGCTACTTCCATTTATGGTTCAATTTTTTAAAAAGCTATTGATACGAGTGGAGAATACAAGTTTGGGGAGTTCATCTTTAGTATCTTGAAAGTACAAGTTTAGGGAGTTCATCTTTGGCATCTTGAAAGATGTGATCCTTGATATTGGGCCAGATTATGTGGTGCAGGTATGTATGGATAATGCAACTAATTGTGTGAGGATTGGTGATTTGATTAAGCAGGAGTGGCATAACTTTTTTTTTACCAGATGTACATGCCATTGCTTGGATTGCCCTTGTGCTTGCTAAAGCAAATAAAGTTATCACATTTGTTATGCATAAGCATACAATATTGACACTGTATCGCCGATTCAGCTAGAAAGAATTATTGAAGCCATCAACTATATGCTTTGCTTACATGTTTATCATATTAGTAAACTTGTTGGATGAGAGATGCTACAATGGCTTGCGTCGTATGGTTGTTAGTGATGCTTGGGCAAGAAAGAAAGCTTCACATACAGTGAAGAGAATGGAAGTAGCTGAGATTGTTTTGGGAGCAGGTTTTTGGAATGATGCTAAAATGATTGTAAAGATTTGTGTGCCCATTCTTAAAATCCTTCGTCTTGCTAATAGAGAAGGGGCCACCATGGGGATTTTATATGAGATGACTGATCGAATGATAGATAAATGGATTCCTTGGAGAGAGTGATTGATTCTAGGGTGCAAGAGATCAAAGGGCTTTGTGTGAATAGATGGGATATGATGCATTCACCTTTACATGCTACAACCTTTGTTTTGCATCCTATTTGGAGAGCCAATAATCCTGATAGTGACAGGGAGGTGCATGGAGGATGGATGACACTAATAGAAAGATATACAAAGTATGATGTGGATATGCAAGGTGTATTATGTGATGAGCTTGACATGTACAAGTTGGAATCAAGTGCATTTTCTTGGCCACTTGCAAGAGATGAGAAAAGAATGCATCAGGGTGTTAAATGGTGGGAGACATTTGGCCCATGTGTACCCAAATTGCAGCAATTGGCTGTAAGGATACTTTCACAAGGGTCTTGTGCCTCCCCTTGTCAAAGAAATTGGAGCACATTTTCCTTTAGTCAAACAAGGAGAAGGAATAAGTTGCTTCCAAAATGTATAGAGTAGCTTGTATACATTCATACAAATCTTTGTCTCATCAACAAAATTAAGGGAAAAGACTATAAAAAGATAAGAGGTTACATTGGACATGCTCAATAAGGAGAAGGATGATGATAGATTGCTTGCATTGCAGCAAATATAAGAGGTTTAGGACATTGTAGCCTCATTGTTACTGAGAGTGGCAAGCGCTAGTGATATTCCTAGCTTGAGTTCTCTTGGTCCGGAGGAGGAGGAGGAGGAGGAGGAGGAGGAGGAGGAGGAGGAGGAGGAGGAGGAGGAGGAGGAGGAGGAGGAGGAGGAGGAGGAGGAGGAGGAGGAGGAGGAGGAGGAGGAGGAGGAGGAGGAGGAGGAGGAGGAGGAGGAGGAGGAGGAGGAGGAGGAGGAGGAGGAGGAGGAGGAGGATTGCACTTGTGAATGATGAAGATGATGAGTAGATCAATTGGTAGTGACTAGTTGTTGCTAGCTGGTCATTGATATCTAGTATCCATAGACTGTAGCCTATAGCCTTGTTATAGACTAATCACAACTCAATGTAGTTTAAACTTTACTTTTGGTTATTTTTTTTGAGTTTTCAGTCTAGTATGTAGTTAGCATGCCTCTAGTGTCTATGTAGTTTTGTAGGTTGTTGGCTTGATGTTAGTTCCTTCTATATTGACTCAGACAGGCTTCAATATTCTAATTTGAGTTGTGCATCGTTCTCTGGAGTCTGGACATATCTTTTATTTTGAAATTAGCACATATTATCTATTATGAGTTATCTCAAAGTTTGTTTTGAAGATGCTTGTAAGTTCAGTACTTTTCTCATAATTTGTTAAAATTATGTTTAAAAATTAGGGTCACATACGATTCAGGTATAGGGTCTGAATCATACTCATTTCATACTTTCATACGCATTTGTGTTTGGCGTTTGATTCATGTATGAAAAAACTATGCAGCTATGTGCATGTGGTCTGTGGAAAGCCAATCTCTGGCAACAAGTGATAGAGTCAAACTGTCTCTTGAGTTGTAGCACAAAGTGTGTGGTTTGGTAATTTAATGAAAGTTTGGAAATAAATAGGTTTTGGGGGTGTATTAGAGAGCTCATTAGTTAATAATGCATTTTTGAGCTCAACAACTTGTGTAGGGGCTCTATTCACCATATGTAGCCACCATTTTCAGCATTCTTTCTAGATCATGTCCTAGAGTATGTAGTAATACACTGACTGGGGCTGCAATTTGTATTTTTGCAGTGACTGTAAACAGTGTGAAGGCATTTGGGCTCGTAAAAGATTACTGCGCTTGCAAAAATTTAGTGAGGGGTTAGGGAAACCCTAGAATTTTGCAGGAATCACAGAAATTGCTCTGATTTGACAATACAAAGTACAAGTTGAGTGGCTTTGCACACAGTGTGTGAGAGATGGATGATGTAGACAAATGCAAGCATCAAACCGTGGAAAATGAAATATCTGGGAGATGAATCTGATCAAGAACTAACACAACCGTCCATGGAAGCAATGTTCAACACCCCTTCTAAGAACACACGGTACAAGACGTATGGCCGTAGGGTCCGTGATTGGACCGTCTCCCCAACATTTGACAGGCATGGACCATGAATGAAAATAAATACGAAGAAATTCATCTCATGATTCGCTCTGAACTATGAATTATGAGACAAGAATTGGAGAAAGAAATACGAGAGCAAGTCAAAGCCGAACTGATAGTAAATCAGAGGGCAGAAATGCAAGACATGCAGATAAATATTAAGAATGACTTACAGGCACAAATGCTGTCCGAAATGCACACGCTGAAAACTGAAATGTTGAAAGTGGTAGATGTCTACAAATCTGAAATCTTAGAACTAGGGAAAGAACTGAATACATTTAAGAAAAAAGAAATGAACATTCGAGAAGAACTAAAAAAAGAGAAAGAGGCTTTGAAGGCATGTGCAAGGGAGGTTCACTCATGGGCAGAAGTGGCAAAGACAACACAAAATCTGATAGAAGAAGGCAGCCCATGGATTGAGGTAGTAAAAAAGAATAAGGGAACATCAGTGAACAAGATTGAAGTAATGAATGCTACCTTGGAAGAAGAGACTAGGAGACGGGCTAGGGTTTTAGATGTATGTGTAGTAAGATGGGAGGAGAAGAGCAGTCCACAAGAAGATTCTAAGACACTTGCTGACAAAATTGGGGCTTGAGACGTACCTATCGTCAGTGCTTGGAGAGTGGGGAAAGGGGACTCTAAGTCCAAGGCCCTAATTCTTCACTTTGGGGATATAGAGAAAAAAAAAGGCCTTCCTTTCCAAGAGGAGACCCCTGAAGGGTGAGAAGATTTATTTGGATGAGGACCTTATTCCAACACAAATAACGTATCGCAGAGAACACATGCCCAAGGTATTGGAGGCTCGCAAAGAGGAAAAGTAGGCTGTTTATAGGGAGGGACGAGTCATCATCACTGACAAAAGGACTTCATGATGATACGAGGCCTACAAGATACTTTGGATGTCAATATGGAATTGTAATGGATCCCTACGCTTGGATGTTGGTTGCTTCGAAGATAGCTTCTGAAACATAGATATAGCAATGTACACAGAAACACACTTATAAAGGTAGCCGACTACCAGACGTGCAGGGATACAGGTGGGAAAGTGCATTTCGTCCAGGAGCTAGAAAACCAGGAAGCACTAGGGGTTCTGGAGGTGTGGCCATACTATATCGAGAAGACCTTAAAGGGACAGTGCAAGTAATGAAAAGAGATGATGATGCACGATATTTATGGATTAGGATACATGCAAGAAGACCACGGGATATATTCATCGCAATATGCTACTTTCCTCCTGCAAATTCTACCTATGCCACATGAGATGGATCTCCCTTTGATGTACTTTATGAGGATATCATGAGATATGCTAGCATTGGGGACATATTATTAGTAGGAGATTTCAATGCACGCACTAGAGATAGATAGAGTGACTTTTATATGCATGATAATGCCATGTTCAAAGAGATTGACATAGATGAAATAGGCCTACACAGGAGAGCCTAGGATAAAGAAGTGAGTATCTATGGGACACATCTATTGACTTTGGAAGTGCACATAGACTAGCCATCTTTAATGGTCCGCCACAATGGCCAGGATCTGACAATTTGACATGTTGGAATCACAAAGGAGGGGTAAGTACTGTGGACTACTTGATAGGCTCACCAGCATTGATACCAGACATCCAAAACTTTATGATATTTAAGAGACCAATTGGCATAGCAACAGATCATGCTATTTTGACATTCATGCTCTCTTGTGTATATATGAAACATGAAACACCATGCCTCCCTAAACATCCCAAATACTACTTTACAAAAGACACCTCACACATCTACAGTGGTTCTCTGCAGACCAGTTTACATACATTGGACTTGAGTAGATTGTTGGAAGAATGTACAAGGGATTTAGCAGAGACCATACATGGATTAGCCATGTATGCATTCCCACATACCTTGCCCCGATGTAAATCCACACAATCTACTGCTCCCCAAAATAGCTGGTATGATGATGAGTATAGAGTCACCTGAGCTCGCTTACAGAGAGAAGTGGAGCTAGGCACTCAGACACATCGCCAAGCAAAGACATTCTTCAAACGCCTTGTGCGGAAGAAGAAACGAGACTACTTAGCGAAAGCAGAAGCAGAGATGTATCAGCTATTTTTGGGGCGGAATAGCAAGAGCGCATGGAAGATGTTTCATGAAAGATAGCCCCCCATACCAATTACATCACCAGATGCTTGGCTTGACTATGGGAGACAGCTGTATGACCTACCAAGACAGCCATCTATGTATCCCCCACAAGCTTGTAGACCAACATAGTGGTCTTTCTTCACATGGAAAATGGTTAGGGATGCAATTTATAGATTACCAAATGGGAGGGAACAGGATGAGGATGGACTAGTAGTAGAACATTTCTCACATGCTTGTGACATATTAGTACCCATACTAGCACATATGTTCAATAGAGTAGTATGTGAAGGTTTCCCTATGAGTTGGTCAGACAATATTATAATTCCGCTATTTAAAAGTGGTGATCCCCTGATTCCTAGCAACTACAGGACTATCGTTGATCGGTCATACTTTGGCCAAGATATATGGATCTATATTGGAGCATAAACTCAGTGAATGGGCTGAAATGAAAGGCAAGAGAGCACAAGGACAGACAGGTTTCAAACAAGGATATACCACGCTTGACCATATTCTCACACTTAAGAGCCATTATTGAGGAGGGTCGAGCCCGAGACAAGAGGATCTATTGTTGCTTTGTAGACTTTTGCAAAGCTTTTGATACCGTGCCTCATACACGCATCATGTAGAGATTGCAAGACATTGGAGTACCAGAGGGTATACGATAGGGTGCTATGCATTATATGAGGCAGTGACAGGTCATATACCAGCACTTGGGGGGCTATCAGAGAGGATTGACAATACCATAGGAGTGAAACAAGGATGTCCACTTTCACCCACATTATTTGGTCTATGCATAGATGAAGTGTCTGATTACATAGACCGAGGAGAAGGAGCTGGAGCCAGTCTGGTAGGGGCGTCGATACCAATAATACTGTATGCAAATGATATTGTTCTCATTTTAGATTCACCGGAGGGATTGCAGTGCCATCTTGATGCTTTGCATATCTTTTGTAGAGGTAAAGACCTCACAGTGAACCTTGGGAAGACCAAAACCATGGTTTTCAATACGTCAGCAGCATGGGTGACTATCTCTTTGTACCAGTTCACATTTGGGGGAGACAGTGTGGAGCACGTGAGTAAATATGTCTATTTGGGAGTCACCTTCTCTGGCCCACGATTTTCGTTGAGAGGGGCATCAGAGGCATGTCTGGCATGTGGATATGCATCACTAGGGGCACTCGAGAGTCAATGTGCTCACATACAGTTCCAGGGGCCCCGCACCAAACTCTGGTTGTTTTGACACCCTAGTCACACCTACATTACTATATGGAGCAGAGGTATGGGGTTGCAGCTTGTACCATAGGCATCTTAGCCCACTCATTGATCAGATTGGAGTAGAGAGGGATTATTATGATGGTTGAGATAGCATGGAAAGGCCATTGATCATGATGATAGCATGCATGATTACAAGTAAGCCCTTCACCCCACATCCCATTGTGAGAGCAGAGCCAGGGGCAACACTTATAGTTATGGAGGCACTCTTCAGGGCAGTGACCTTTTGGCACAGACTATGGGAACTTCCATGCCATAGATACTCTAGATTGGCACTAACCTCATCAAGACAACTAGCAGCAGGAGGCGAGAAGAACTGTTGGTTTTCACAGATGGCTATTTGGATGAGGCTACATGGTTTGGATATTGACTGCTGTCTTCCACCTTTGGATTATAGCCTTGACTGCCCTACACGGTCTCTCAGCCGATGAGAGTTGGACCAGGTGATCAAAGCTGATATCTTGAGGATTGAGATAGCAAGGATATGGATCCATCCACCGCTCCCTCTAGGATCGAGGATGGAGCTCTACAAGAGTCATTTCTTGTGTCTCTTTGATGATGGTTTCACTGTTCGGCCAGCATATATGGACACCCATCTCTCCCATAGCGTATGGGTTGCTATCGGACAGATTCGCACCTCCTCACATAGGCTTCAGATGGAGATAGACAAATGGACAAATACCCTAGCAGAGGATAGGACTCGCCAGCTTTGTGGTCGAGAGCCTGAGACAGAGGAGCATTACATATTCAGATGCACAGTATACTATGACATACGAGGACGATACCATTGCCTCTTGAGTCTTCCATGATGGATTTGGACCCCTTCGTCGTGTCATGGAGTACGAGGACTAGAGATGCCTAGGTCTTTTCCTTTTGGAGCTCAAGAGGTGTCGAACTGCACTACTGCGAGATAGGAGGCCAGCACACCCAAAGGGACACATACAAAGAGCAGTGACAGATTTCTTCTATAGAGCTGACCCTACTGACACTACCAGCCTAGCAGAGACAAGAGCCACCCCACTAGACACCTTACAGGCCACACCGTGGAGTCACATTGGATAGAGCCATTTCCCTTCATCAAGCACGATGGCCCCGTCCACCAGGATCACATCTGAGGAGGCCACACCATAGTCGGATTAGAGTCATTATCACAAGACATTGAAGACTCACCACTAGGTATATCAGTGAAGCAGCTAGGGACCGCATCATAGCTGAGATCATGTGCAAATCTTGAGATCAGCGACAACCCATAGTCTCCACCACACTTTCGTACATGGTTCTATCAGATCTGGTTCTCCCTTCCTTTTCTTTTCTATCGATGGAACAACACTACACATGGTTCAACCCTAGTATAGTCCCATCGTATAGTTATTTTCAGTATTGTTTCATAGGCCATCCACTTATTTGTAATGTTATCTTTACCTTACTGATGAGATGACATTAGACATGGATGTACTCTGGATTTTGTCTCATAGGCCACATTGGCCTTATGTAGACGTTAATATATCTTTCTTTCTTTCTTTTTCTTCTGCCTTCTTTCTCTTTGTTGCATTTGGCTTTCATATGTGCAGTCACAATTTCTTCATCCAATGGTGGACTATGGTAGCACTTCGTTGAGTGGTGCTCTTGACAAGGCACAACCTCCTAGCATTCAAGCATCCCTCTCCTAATTCGATTGGCTATTCTATAGGGGCAAACTGCACCAACACCACCCTCCCCACCTTTGAGCCATGGCTAGAGAGTATTAGAGCTGAGTTATGAGCCATAAATTCACGAGGTTTAGAGGTCAGTATTAGAAAGACACTAACCTGAAGAGTCGATGGTCAAGGAAGATGGAAGAGGTATCTGGTTTCCTGCTGCTTAGGCTGGTAAAACAACACACATGACAGGTCCACCAATTTAGTATTTTGGCTCTTGGAGGTTGAGTAGCTTGAAGCAGCCCCCTTCTATTTGAACCTGATGTGACAGTGATGTTGACACAGACTGTTGAAGTGCTAGCGTGAGCTACATTTGATGCGACAATCTCTTGACAAATTGATGTTGATCCATGCATCCTTCTAAAGCAGACACTGCCTGTTTGGCCTGATGAATGATGATTCCTGTCTGGTTTTGCTGCCTTACATTTTGACATCTCCCAGCCCGGTTGCCATCCTCCTCCTTGCACATGGCTGCTTGCATGTCATCTTCTTGCCTGCCCGCCACCTCCCTACATGCCACCACTACTTGTCTGCTTTCTTCGTGCCTGCCACCTCCCTACATGCCACCACTACTTGTCTGCTTTCTTCGTGCCTGCCACCTCCCTACTTGCCACCACTACCTGTCTGCTTTCTTTGTGCCTGCCACCATTTCCCGCCCACCATTGTGCTCGCTTTCTGTGCCCAGCCATTGCCATCGCCCATCACCACTTGCCTGTTCTACCATTACCTTGCCTTGCTCATCACCATTGCTAAACCTCCCAAAACCATCAATCATTGCCTGCCACCTCCCTACTTGCCACCACTACCTGTCTGCTTTCTTTGTGCCTGCGACCGTTTCCTGCCCACCATTGTGCTTGCTTTCTTTTCCCAGCCATTGCCATCGCCCATCACCACTTGCCTGTTCTACCATCACCTTGCCTTGTCCATCACCATTGCTAAACCTCCCAAAACCATCATCCATCATCCCCCCCAACCCCCCAAAACCCACAAATTCACATTCCACTCTTGGTTGGGTCTTCAGCTTCTTCGTTCACCCTCATTGCTTTTGTTTGGTTCCTTGCCCAAGTTGCATCCAATCCCCCAGTTCAGCATAACCTCCCCAACCACCAGAATCACCACAATAGAGCTAGTGTTGAGCTTGACACTAGTTGTCCACATAGTGGTAGTACACACACGGATTAAGGGAATCACATGAGTTTGCAGCCAGTCCACCACCACCAAGGGGCTCTAGTACGGCCCCTTGCACTTCTATGGCCAATGCTTTCTTGTCGATTTGCTCCAGTCCAGACATAGAGCTTGCACTTAGGGGTAGAGTGACGTACTTGAGGCATCTTCTCTGGCCTGCAGATTGATTGGAGTTTGCCCTTCCATTTCCATCTAAGCGTCACATGAGTGCTACCCTCGGAAAAGGGATGCTTCAGGCTTAAGTTCAACTCATTTGAGTAGATGGAGGCTGCATTAGCAACTAGTCCACTTGACGTTAGGTAATCCATGGCATATTTTGATAGATGGATCAAGGTCCGAGACTACTCTTAACTCAGGGATGGCAGGACCTTTGCTAACGTAGTCTTAGAGGGTCCACACCGATATCCATCGATTAAAGTAATTGTGCCCATAGAGTCCCTATATACTCTCCCCATGGCTGTCAACATATCTCCATCCATGGGGGACTTCCTTATCTAGCCAATGCCATATACAGGACTCCCTGACCAGTGTTTCATTTGCAGGATGATTGGACATCTAGCATTGGAATGCTAGAGACAGTGTAATGCTAGACAAAGGAGGAGACAATGCCAGCAACAACAAGAGCACACAGATATGTGACATGGATAGGAGCAATGAGGCCTAGAGCCACAGAGACAGGCAAAGGGACGATGGAGAGTGGCCAGAGACCTCACACTAGCAGCCTGTGTGGTGCCATCTCAGCCTCCTATAACATCTATAGATACTACTCCCGCCACCTAGGAGCCAGAGATTCCATAACCCCAGATAGCGGTAGCTCCTCAGATTGTAGTGATGCAGACCAGAGAGGCAATGACACTGGCAATCCCCTAGGAGGTATGATATATACTCTTTCAGTTTTCTGATCAAGAAAATCTCAAGTGTTGGTCCAACATACAATAGACACTAGGCAATGAGATGTAAGGCATCACCCCTCAAGTTCTACCTTTCTGCACTTATGCAGCAGAATGAAACATGAATTATGCAGCGGAAAACTTGAGTTTAGTCGATTGCCGATCATGTCAGGGAAACAGATCAATATTTCACCACAGATCATTCTAGGTCACTTTTGTTGGTTCTGCATCATGCATGATGTTTTAACATTCTCAATGTTTGGAAGGTGGGTTGATCACCAGAATTGTAACAACTTACTTTTATTTCTGCTTGGAGATGAGCATTCTTGCATTTTTGATGCTTAAACAGACATGCTTGTCATTTTTTCCATCAGAAGTTATTTTCTTCATTGCCATTCATATTTTCTTTCTGGATTGAGTTTATTAGTTAATACATAGGACTACATGCAAGCATGCAATATAAATCTGGGGGATTGAGCTAGGAGGCAAAAACTCATAAATATGTTTACTGCTCTTCCTTTTTAAACATGCAGGGTTCAAGTGGGATAGGCTGTGGATGGTTGTCAATTTGAAGGGGCGCATGTTGACACAGAGGGTAGAACCAAGGCTTGCACTTGTAGAAGTGTCTTTACCAGAAGAGGTTCTGGAGGGGGAATGGGGATCCTTGCCTCCACAATCAGCTCTATGTAGGTGAAGCTGCATTGCTGCATAAGGTCTGCTTGGTATTGTATTTCAAAAACAGAAACTGATGGGTGTGTTGTTTTTTATGTTTTTTGGTAACTTGCTCTGTTATGGTAGGTGTGAAGGCACCAGGAATGGAACTCCTTCAAGTCCCATTAGTTACACCAACACATTATAATATGGTAGAAAATGCTTCAGTTTGGAATTGGGCAGGCTCAGCCATAGATGAAGGTCCTGATGCAGCAGAGTGGTTCACCAAATATTTGGGGAAGCCATGCAAACTTGTACGCTTTGACACAGGCAAGTATGCATTGGAATTTGGCATGCGGGTAGTTGGGTGCGTGTGCTGTACATAGATATGCATTCTTGCATCTGCAGCTTGTGTGTGAAGGTTGAAGGTCATGTAAGTAATCTTAATTTGCAAGTGTGTTTTTGTTATTCTGTATGGACATTTTAGGTGTGTTAAACAACTCTAGAGGATATGGGAGGTGACTAGCTCTTTCAGTGATGCACTGTGTGAAATGTATTTAGCACGATTCTCAGTTTTCATAAACCCTTTGTGGTCAGAAGCATGATAGTAGTACTCCCTCTGTGAATCTCGTTTGTCATAGCGTGAGATTTTAACCAAGGTTATATAGGCAGAGACTGATTGCTAGAGAATTTGCCATATGAGATAACATTGAAAGCTTTAGTCCTTTCAGCAAGGGGCATTTTGTTGGAAATGTGGTGGGTCATAGGCAGGGCAGATGGCTGTCACAAAGGTGGGCTGTACGAACAGAAATATAGCAATGGACAACCTGGGTGGTGGGCAGTGCATGGATGGGCAGCAGACATACTGTTGGGCAGCAAGTAGTTGGACTGCCTCATGGCAGTCAGTCTGCAGCCAGTCAGCCTGCAAGTTTGGCCAACCTGGTTATTTCTCTCCCCCATTTTCTGCCTATTTAGGTGTACCCCAGGCAATGCGGTTATCATCCTTGTATTCTGATATGTTAGAGAGCGAGGCTCCAACTGAGTGCACACACAGCATTAATCAAGTGCAGCGAGGGCTACTAGACAAAATCACAAAACTTGAGAGTGAAGCCGAAGAATGGAGGAATGAGAAGGCAGCCATGCTAACGGAAATCCAGCTTCTGAAAGAGGAGATCGCAACACTGAAGAGCAGCGGACGAGAGGAAGGAGAGATCCAAGAGGACACGATCACTGCCATAAAGGAGGAAATCTCCAAAGCGGTGGCTGTTAAGCTTGAGGCAATGCAACAAGGGTGGGTAGAGGTAGTGAAGAACATAAAAAAAGAGGTGGGAAAAGTCAATCAAAAGGAGGAGGTACACATTGTGAATGCCACATTAGAAGAAGAGAGGATGAGACAAGCAACGTGACTAAATGTGCGGGTAAATGACATATCCGACAGAGAGGGCTCGTTGCCGAAGGAGGATGGTAAGACTCTGTGCATATGCCTCGGTTACAAAGAGGAAGAAGCACTCCCCTTGACAAAAGCTTGGAGAGTTGGGAAGGACCCACAAAAGCGCACACTCATCTTGAAGTTTCAAGATCAAATGGAGAGGATGGCCTTTATGAGGAAGAAAGCTGTACTACGTGGACTTCTAGGGGATCCTATCTACCTTGACGATGACCTTATCAAGATGTAGGTGGAACGTAGGCGCGCAAACATGTCCAAAATAATCCAAGCTAGGAAGGAGGGCAAGAACGGAGTGTATAGAGATGGCTGAGTTATCATTGATGGTGAGGTAGTCAAATAGGGATGCGTGGCCTATGAGACACTTTTGAGATATGGATGACTATATGGAACTGTAATAGCTCATTATGGATACTCCCAGGGAGGATGGAGGACCATGAGCTGATTTTGGTCATAGAGACACATGTCCCGAGAGGGGATTGCCCAGAGTATAGGGATATTTATGGGAGTCCACATACAGGAGTTGCACGAGACATTAAATCACCACTCAAGGATTAGGAGGAGTGGCGGTACTGATCTGGCAAGATCTACAGGATAGAGCCCACATTGTGGCATGAGATCCGGACGCGCGATACATGTGGATCATGAAAGAGATTTCCCACAACGAGATGCTATATATTATCCTCTGTTACTTTCCCCCACGGGGGTTGAGATATGCCATCAGGGAGGCCTAGTAGTAGTAGGAGGGATGGAGAAGGAGATTCCCCTTTCACAGACTTATCAGATGAGATTGTACACTATTCCAGACAAGGAGAGATTCTCCTAGTAGGAGATTTTAATACTGAGACACAGAGTAGACAATGTGACATATATGATTTTGAGGATCCAAGGAGGCTACAGGTGATGGATATAGAGGAGGCAGGCACATGTAGGATATCCACTGATACTGGAGGGGATAGTACTCGCTATGACTAGTACTTACTAGAGCTAGGATTGCGACACCATCTCATCAATTACAAGGGGATGAAGAAATGGCATGGAAGTATGCATCTACAGAGTACTCGCCTGACCTGCTTGCAACTTTCTTGGAATTTACTCAATGTCTTTACAATTATGCAGTCCATTGAGTTCCCAGTGAAGTTCAGAATATTGTTGCTCAAGTGTTTTTTGGTTTCATTTCTGGCAGATAGCATGGCAAGGTCAACTGATCCTGCCTATGCCACTGGGTTTAAGACTGCTTTCCCAGATGGTTACCCTTTTCTTCTCATATCACAGGTATATTCATCATAGAAGGATGGAAACTGCTTATTGCACTGCAAGCCTTCAATTATGACAGCTTTCACTTGTATATTGAGTACAACTATGATACTTGTGCAGGCCTCTCTTGATTCTTTGAATGAACATCTGCCAAACCCACTGCCAATCAATCGGTTTAGGCCAAAGTATGCCTTCATTCAGCAGTCTATTTGCTCACAGCTTGACTTGTCATGCATGTTTATTGCATATTGTCATTTGGTTGACATTAATGCAGAACTGCCAATGTTTACAGTATACTTGTGCAGGGGTGCAAACCATTTGCTGAAGACTATTGGCAGACACTCACAATATCTAATCTCACATTTCACGGAGTGAAGCTATGCTCTCGTTGCAAGGTGTGTGACTAGTGTTATCTCTTTTGCTTGCGGGGTCCTTGAGGTAAACAGTGCTGTTGCAATGTTTGATAACTATTGCAATGGTGCAATTTCTTTTTGCTTCTTAGGTTACCACAATAGACCAGGAAACTGCAGAAGAGGGACCAGAGCCTCTCAAGACGATGCAATCCTTCCGCAGTGGGAGAGTTTTGGCACTTCCAAAGAGAACTCAGGTATGGTGGAGACATTACAGACCTATCTTTCGAAGAGGCAGTATCTTGACCTGTGTAGATTCAAAATTGTTGCTTGCCCATCTAGCAACTGGATTTTGTATTGATCTCTCCCTTTTCATAACCTCTTTCAGGTGTTTTTTGGTCAAAATCTGGTTTGTGAGCAATGCCTCAATCTTGATCATCCAGAAGTTGCCTCAATCAGTGTAGGGGATGCCATAAATGTCCTGAATGAAACAACCCTAACGTCAGAAGTAAGGGTGTAACCAACTTGGGGGATGTAACCGTGTTGCCAGTTAGAGCTGAGGCCGTTGACATTATTGGAGTATTTGAATGTAAACCGAAAGACTCTAAAGGCTCCCATGTAAAATATCTGACATCAAGTACTTTGAAGCGTTTGCATTCAAACAAAGAATAACTAGGACTAAACAAAGAGGCCTCTCGAGGGTGAGCCTTAAAAGGGCTATCACAAAGATAGAGTACCAATAGAGGGGTAGCAAGGGGATAATGAGAGGTTAAACAAGGGATTGTGATATTTTCATCAAGGAGGTTATGAATTTAAACAAGTGTGCATGGGCATTGCCCTTTTATTAAACTTGTTTGCTTGCTTTTGCTTGTTTAGTTCATTGCTCTTGATTCTTGATATTCGTTAGTCAATTTGCATTGTGTTTTGCCTTGTAGTGGTATTATTGTTGTTATTATTTGTGTATTGGATATTTCTCCATATATGGTCATTGTGTAGGAGGTTCTTGTTTGTTTACTAGATCAACTTTGTCAACAGTAAGGTCATTTTCATATATATAGATAGTATTATGTGGTTTAGGTACTTCTTGCAAAGCTTTGATATTCAACATCAACAGATTGTGGGAATGAGCTTTAGCACCGTAGGAAGTGAAGGATGATCTAGAATGGTTGTGACATTTGAAGTATAACCACCATGCACACACATTTGCAAACACATGCATGCACACAAATGGGAAGTTCAGGGCAACATCTTGTTGGAGAATGTAGTTATTAGTGCATCCCTATGACCTCTTGATCATTGCGTACAATTTGTATATTACATGAGCACTAAAAGCAACATTTAGCATTAGTTCATTGTCTCTCAAATTAGGCAACAATCACCACAACCACAAGAACACTAGGTGCATGGATTTTAATGTTGCATTGATTATATGCTTTGATGCTTATATTGCTTGGCTACCTCAATGAAATTAACAATTGTATGCCAAGACTTTTTGTAAATATCACAAGATTGATCTACAAGAAGACCACCAAAATAATGGTGTGTATTCCATGAACAAATAGAAACCAACACTCAAAAGAAACAAATAAGACTATGAGAGAGAGACTATAGAGTTAAGGGTAATACAAATATGGAGCCTCAAACCTTTGTCTCTAGGTCTTGGGAAAGCGTTGTTGGAGATTGATGTTGGAGCGTGTCATACTCAAGCCAAACCTTGTAAGCACCAAGAGTCCACTAGTGACTCTAATATTGTAGATAAGGGTGGTAAAAAATATAGTTGTCACGGTTACAATAGATTTGATAAGGTAGGTGATGATGTCAGCACTTCGTTTGATGGTGGGAGATTGTATGAAGAACTAGGTGGCTTTTATTAGCTCTATAAAATGTAGGTGGAAAAGTGTAGATGATTGATTGAATGAGTCAACAATAGTAGATGTCATCTAGATCAACAAAACATAGCTATGGGAGTGCCTCACAATCGATCAATTGCAACAAAATTGATGCCACTAGGGTATCGTTCAGTTGTAATCTTTGGATAAGCTCGTGTTATAGGTTTTGGATATCAAAAGATTGATGTGGCAACATTTGTGTGTAGATCCTCCACTTAGGGTGATTTCCTCTAGATAGGTAGTAGGTCGAGATGGATTTTCAACAACTTTGGATGGGGTGTAAGTGAGTGTGAGGGTATAAAGTTGATGGATGAGGGTTGTGTAATAAACAAGGATGAGAATGCACACAAACTTGACTCTATTTATGATGGATTTTGTTACATTTCTCCTAATGTTTATTGATGGACATTTATTTTTTGTTACTAGCATTATATGCTTTTGGAATTGGTTTTAAGGAAGACTAATTAGGGATTAATATACCATAATTAAATATTTGTGATAACCCTAATATTAGTGGCACAATACCCCCTCTTGCCCCAAAGGACTATACCTGAGGTGGTAAGTAAGTTGGAACTTCAAGCTCTCTTATGCCTCAAAGGTCCCATCCTAGAGAAACCAAGGCATTGGACCAAGGGTACCTTGATGGGCTACACAAGGGCCGACCATAATCCTAGAGCCAATTGATATCTTCTTTTAAATAGCCCACTTTAATGGGTCTTACATCTTACTTTTTCTTTTCGTTAGATGCTTATGAATGAACAAAGACTTGGGATTTTAACATCTACCATAGAAACAATTGTTGCATGGCAAGGATGGGATTTTACATCCACCATTAAAACAATTGTCACAAGGCCAAAAGAAAGTTGTAGTGGCAATTGCCATGGTAGATCTCCTTAATAATGATTATGCAACGGATATGGTGGATTTAAGTTGATTCCTCCTTTGACAAGGTAAAGGGGAGATAGGCTTACACAATGCAAATGGTTTGCATGTTGATGCAAGGGGTAATGCAAATCATTATGCTCAAATACAATGCTATGTACAATGTAGTGGTACCACTTGAGTAGGGCCCTCATTGGAGAAATTTTCATTTGCCCAAGTGTATTGTTACAAGCATGATCATCAAGGCCTATATGAAAAACGATATAGATTCATGAAGACATCTATATAATGACTAGGATCTTCTAAGCATTAAGGAAAGGATATTGCTTCCCTCTCATCATGGATAGTGGAAGGAGAACCACCCAGTCTCTTGAAGAGGAGAGGAGAAGCATTTGATGATGAAGAGTGAAGTATGTGTCCCTATGAAGTAATCACCGTGTCTCTCGAAGGAAAGAGAAGCAACATTCAATGATGAAGAGTGAAGTATGTGTCTCTCTATAAATGTATGAAATGTATTGGCCTCCATGGTAGTCCTAAGGAAGACTACAATTGGGCCTTGGGAGGGGAAGCCTCCATGCTAGTCCGAAGGTGTGAAGCTCAACCAAAGAGCAATCAATATAGGAGTGCTGAACTATCCAAGTTTCCTCTCGAATAAAAGATGATAGATCCGTGTAGTTGTTAGTCTCTAATTGAAACATAAGGCGTATGAATAAGTACTACATGAGACTGTAGGCATATATTCTCTACATTGATCAATATGATGTAGTGCTTTAGTGTTCGATAAATTGTTCCTACTAAAAGGTAGACACGCTAAATATATAATATAGTAAGAGTAAGAGTGTGCAATGAAAAAGTGAATACAAACATGAGTGAGCCCTATAAGAATCTATGAATATGCAAGTGAGGAGGGGTACTATTTTGATTATCTATCCCTCACTAATGGCTCAATGCAGCTTTCACCTAGATGACTCATACTACAAGATCCAAACCATCTAGTGATCTTGTTACTCTTGGCTAAGAATGAAAAAAAGCAAGAGAGGCTCAAGAAGCCATTGTGGTGGACTTGCCTACAAACTACTCTTATTGTGTCTAGCCAACAAATGTTGCTCCAAAAGTTCCACAATTCTGCCATGCACTCCTTTGAAGCAACAAAGCCACCAATTCCTATGGGTGGGACAATTCTTGGACTCAAAAAATATAGATACATATACAATTTGAGTTATATTGGATCCTTAAATTTGACAATTTTCTTGCTATTTTTTTGGCTTTCTCCTTGGTCTCTTTTGGCTATTTCTAGCAACTGGCCTTGGCTAGTTATTTTTGGTAACTTTTGAATATGGTGCTTTTGGTAACTTATGGTGCCTTTCATATCGTCTTTAACACTTTTAACTATAGTAGTTGCTACTTCAATAGTTTTTATTTTTAGATACTTTTATTTTTCGCAATTACTCAAGCTAATTAACATTGACTTTAAAGAAGAAATCATTGAAGTGTTTAAGATGTAGTCATTAGTCATTATAGGTAGTGAGATTCTTGTTTCTCTTGACATGCACGAAAAGCAACAACTATTTTGGGGCTACATTTAAAAAAAACTTGATTTTGAGGTTGCTTTGTTGCCTTTTTCAATGATGAGATTGAGTTTCTAGTGAGGAAAATGAAGCGTGGCAAAACTTAAGGACTTGATGGGTTGCTAGTTGAGATTTTCTTAGAATTATGGGATCTTTCTATTGTATATTTATGTAGGCTTATTAATCACTTTCAAAGAACATGGAAACAATGCATAATAAACTCACAAAATTATTATCCAAGCCATTTTTATACTAAATGTGTCAAAATGTTAGGGGTTCAAATCAATGTTTTGTAATGTGGTTAAAGCCGTGTCTATGAATACTTTTGCTATCATGGCTATCACACTAGTGAATTTAGGCTAAATAGGTCAATTAGAAAGGGATGTCCTTTAGCTCACCTCTTTTTTTTGCTCTTGAGAGACTCAACCTCTTTTATGCAACATTGACTACATAATTTAAAGCATAGTATCAAATTGTTGCCTTTGCTTGATGGTAGTTCCTTCTGCTCTAGCTTTCTCTAGATAATACTTAGTGTTGTGGAGAATGATTGTGATTCAATCTAAGAGCTTGTGATTGATGAATGCTTTGTTGAAGTGTTTAGGTTTTTGGTGAGTAGAGAAAACATTGAGGTGTTTTTGCTTAGAAGGGTGATACTCTAGACTAGTAAACTTGGATATGGAAAAAGTAAGAAACACATTGTTTTTAGATTAGGAAACTTGGATACGAGAAAATTAAGAAAAGTGTTGTTTTTAGGAAATTAAGAAGAGCATTGTTTTTAGATGAGTAAACTTGGATATGAGGAAATTAAGAAAGGCATTGTTTTTAGATATTTGAAATGCCCTCCTAAGATTGGTATCATCATGAGATTGGTATTTGACTAGATGCTAGAGAATCTCAAAACAAAGCTTAAGAAATGGGGCTTGTAAATCTAGCTTAGCTAGGGAGTTAAGAGTGTTATCAAACATGCTCTAACACAATTTATGGCTTTTGTTGGTATGGTTTTTCCATTTCATCAAAGCTAAAGAATTGGGATAATTAAAGAAATTTTTTTGGTCTTATGGCTATAAGACTCAATGGGATGCTATTTCATGGGGTCTTTTAATTGCTTCTACGGAGGGAGAGTTTGCGTTCATCCTCTTAGTGCGTATTAGTGTTGGTTGGTTGAGTTTGACTTGGAAATATGCTTTGTTTTGTAAACATGTTGAGTTTAAAATCGAACAATCTTTTATGGCTTAACATCTAATTGTTTATTGGAAGAAGGTAACAAGGAGTTTAGTAACCTTGATAGAGGTGACTCCTGGCTAAACTATATTATATAGTCTAAGCTGTGCATGTGTGGGAGCCTTTGCTCGATTGCCAAGACCCAAGGATCGCTTATTGCTCAAGCGTTTCAAGTCAAATGCTAATGGCTACCTCTTCGATAGCCATACACACTCTCAAGCCTATGAATGTAGTGAGCTTACCTTGATACCCAAATGAGTAGCCTCCTCTCTAGAGTACTGAGGTAGCTCCATGATCCAAGATGCAAGCTCAAGCCTCTACCTTCAAGCTCCATCCTCTATAGCCACACGTGCGAGACAAGAGAAGAGAAGAAGAGAGGAGAAGATGGAGAGCTTCTCCACCACGATCACTCACCCTCACACACTCACTCCCTCGCACTCACACTCCCTCTCTCAAGCACAAGCAAGGAGAAGAGAATAAGAGAAGCACAAAGCTACTTTAGCCACACACCAAGAATGAGCTTTTTTATTTACTTTTTGGCTTTTATACATGCCCTCATCCCCTTGGGCACCCATTCCTTTTTTAACATGACCGTCGTCAATCTTGCTAAGGTCCTCTTTGCCCATTCCCTTCTATTTACGTTATGTCTTCACCTATGCTTGTCTACTCTTTACAACTTGCGCAAGAGGGAGCTTGGCGCTCTTTTACAAAAAATTGGGGGTGCCTTTGCATTTTAAAATGCAGATTTGCCTTTGCCTCACGACTTTTAAGGTTGCCCTTGCACTTTTGGCCTTTTTCTCTCTTATCCTTCTGTTAGGCCTTTTCTTGAATTTTCTTTTACTTTTTTTTTAATTCGTCTTGCACTAGGGTTAACATTGGGGCTAACATGTAAAGAAGGGTCTACTCATGCAATTGTTAAAGCCTGTGTTATCTCTTAAAATCTATTAAAAGGACTTATGGGGTTGGCAAAATATTTGGAATGCCAACAACTTAAAATTGGAGGTTTTGAAAGCTATTAAATGAGATTTCATCTTCATAGTGCAAAGAGAAGAGGCCTTGTCAAAGAAGAAGGAAGCTTGGCCGACTTCAACTATTGAGAAGAAGCATCATTAGTTTAAATAGTTGGAAGAGCACCAGAAAGAAACCTATTGAGAAAATGAAAATGGGGAGGCTTGCAAGCTTAATTACAACAAAAGACAATTCTCATAAAAGACTAGAAAGATTAATAATGTTGCAACCAAAAGAGGTAGAACATGGAATCTATACAAGCTTGATGCTTATGTAACTTCTCTTGAACAAGTTATGATTGCAAGTGGTGAAAGCATGCCTTTAGTTGATTTATGGCACAAAAGATTAGTTCATTTTGGATTCAACTCAATGCTCGAGATGCCAAGGAAAGATATCATTCAACAATTTCCTTAAATACTTCAAAACGTTAGAAAAGTATGTGGATCATGTGTTATGGCAATGCCTCATATTTACATAGCCCTTTCAAAGATCTATTATAAGCACAACTAGCCCTCTCTAACTCATTCATTTAGATAATCATACAACATTCTAAAAGCACCAATGGAGTTATCCACTTTGTGACTTTTATTGATAAATATATTATATATTGTTGGATATACCTCATCAAAAGCAAAGGTGAACAATTGGACAAGTTCAAGGAGTTCATGTTTATGGTGAGAACTAGTTAGGCAAGAGGATCAAAACTCTTAGTTTAGATAATGGAGGTGAGTATATTTCAAATGCATTTTGGAATTTCTAATGAAATGGTATTAACATGCAATTCACATATCTAACCACACCCAAGCAAAATGGTATTAAAGAAATAAATAACACGACACTTGTGAAGTGTACCAAAGCTATGCATGTGGAAAAGTCCCTTCTTAATATGTATCGGGCTCAAGCAATGAACACAAAACCTTCATTGGTAATAGATTGCAAACTAATTTATTACTTTGTAAGACTTTACATGAGGTACATTTCAAAAGGAAACCCAAAGTTCATAATTTGAAAGTGTTTGGATGTATATAACATGCTCATATTCCTTTGGAAGATAAAGCAACAATAGTCAAATCAAGAAAATGCATATTTCTTAGCTATGGTGAAGTAAGCAAAGCTTATAGGCTCTATGATCTATGAAGGAAATCATTTTGGTTAGCTATGGTGAAGTAAGCTTATAGAGATAAAGCATCAATAGTCAAATCAAGAAAATGCATATTTCTTAGCTATGGTGAAGTAAGCAAAGCTTATAGGCTCTGTGATCCATGAAGGAAATCATTTTGGTTAGTAGATAAGACTTATTTGATGAAGAAAAAATCCTTCAACTCAAGGATGATGGTTCTATAGTTCCAAAGCAAGCTCATGAAGCTCCTAGCTCACATGGAGTTGTAATAGAAGAAATTCAACATAGCAATGGAGATGCTATTGAAATTCACTTCAAACACCCAAAGTGAAGAGCTCTCAAAAATAATCTAAGACTCCCAATAGGCTTACACATACTAGGAATAAAGATAGTGTTTTTAAGTAATCTAGCTTCACCCCTTGATAACATCTATCATGGAAAAAGAGAAGGCTTTGCTTTAGGATGATGCAGTCAACAAGAGTTAATTGTTTGATACAATGGATGAAGAGTATGTAGCCCTCACGAAGAAGAGCACATGGGAACTTGTGGATTTACTTGAAGGAAATTATGCAATGGGATGAAAATGGATCTACAAGCTCAAGTGCAATCCAAATGGTACCATTGATCAATATAAAGCAAGGCTAGTAGCCACAGGCCATTCCTAGGAATATAGAATAGATTATGAGGAAACTTTTGTTCTAGTAGAAAAAATGACTAATCTTAGAATTCTCATCTCTATGGCTCTTAACTAATTGGAGCATCCATCAAATGGACTTAAAAAATGCCTTTTTAAATGGCTTCCTAGATGACGTAGTATACTTGTAACAACTTGAAGGTTTTAGATTTCATTACAAAAGGTAAAGAAAGCATGGTTTGTGGGTTGAGGGAATATAGATGAGTTGAAGAAAGCTCCAAAGAGTTGGTATCAAGATTGTATACTAAGCTTATGCAAATGGGTCTCACAAAAGGAGCGAGCATGATCATAGTTTTTACTACATCATGGATCTCTTTAGTGGCTAATATTTGCCAATTGCTTAAAATTTTATATATCTATGATTTTTATTTTGATAGTTGAGTAGGTTGAGTTATAACTTTGAGAATTTTTATTAGCCTACATTTCTAAGGTATATCGAGGTTATAAAGGCTCTTTCACCTTTCATGTGAACGAAAAATTGAAAGAAGTTGGTTGAATTTGCCCCAATGTTTATAAGTTTTGGAATATATAGAAAGATTCACCACATTGTCATATACCTTTTGGGGGGGAGGGGAGTGTTGATGGGGAAGAGATATGATAGGGGGGGATGGTGAGGATGGATGTGGTAAAAAGAGAGGATGGGATGGATTCTAAATAGTGAGTCCATAATAGTGTCTCAAGGAAATCACCATGGATAATGTTGGGGTTAACAAAATTGGAGAGAGAGAGAGAGAGAGAGAGAGAGAGAGAGAGAGAGAGAGAGAGAGAGAGAGAGAGAGAGAGAGAGAGAGAGAGAGAGAGAGAGAGAGAGAGAGAGAGAGAGAGAGAGAGAGAGAGAATGTGTGTGTGTTAAGTGTAGTGTCCTTATAAAAGCATTAAAAACTTTTGATGTCAATGTATCCAATACTACCAAACTGGATGTAATTTTTGGAAAAGCTTAGCAAACACACCAAAGAAAATTGAAAAGAGGAGAGACATGGGGAAAAAACTAGAGAAAATAAGAAGGATTGCCTCATTTTGGAAATGGAGGGAGCTTAAAGCTATATGTATCAATATAAGACATAGGCCAAGAAAGCATAGGGGTATAGGTCATGATGTCAATGCCCCTTTTCTAGAACAAGCCATCTCAGAATTCGTATGACATATCACAAGAGGGAAGGGTTAAAGGCCTATTAAAGAAACACAATTCCTACCACCATTGAGAAGAGCACATCCTTTCAAATATACATGCACATCCTTGCACCACCATCAAAGATGGTTTCATGCTATGTTGAGAAGAGCAAGGCCTTTCATTGAAAGTAGTCATGCTTCAAGGTTAAGATGCAGGACAATAAATGATAATCTAAACCTTTCCTCTCAATTGCACAAAAGAAAAGAGTGAACATGCAAAGCAAGTTAAAAGTAGTAGCAATAGTTTTAAGTGGGGAGAAGTCATCAGGTTGTGATGAGGGCATTTTAAGAAGTGATGAAGAAGTACAATAACACATTGGTTTATATGGTGACTATGAGGAAGTATTATGAAATGATCTTCTTTTGTTTTATAGTGTGGGGGCAAGATGCTCCTACCTAGATGTTTTCAATGTATTAAACGTAATCCATAGATAATGATGAACTTATTTTTGGTGCATAATTCTCATTTCACAAGTGGAAGGATATGTTTTCAAAGTATCAAATGCAAGCTGTCAATGATGTCCATAATGTTGAGTCTCTCTTATTTTTGTACCTTTGAAGAACTTAGATACTCTTAGAGTGTTGCATCATTAAAATAAGAAGACCTATTATCAAGTCTATATGCCAATTACACCAAGGGTTTATAGGCCTAATTGTTCTTACACACATTTTATACCTACATACCAATAATAATCGCAAACCTACACAAATGTTAGACTCATCTAGAATTTATACTTACATTTAAACCTTAATAACATTTCTAGAATCTTAATAACACACTAGATTTGTGTTACACACTAACATTTCCAAAAGAAAAGGAGATAGGGCTTATCACAACAATAGGCAATGTTTCAAGTGCTATGGTCTTAGAGACCACGCTCCTCTAATTCATCATGTTTTCTATAGTCATCTTTGCAATGTGACATTATCCTACCTATGTAAGGGTTAGCATCCATATGCTCTCAATTATGCATGTTATAATCCTCAATGTCAAGAAATTATTTAATTAAAACTAGTGGTGTGTGTGTATATACATATCCCCCCCAATAACTCTCTCTCCCTCCACAATAACTTGCCCACTCTTTCTCTCTCTCTAAATTAAAATTTAATCGCAAAAAATTACTCTCCCTTCCTACCTTTGCCACATTCTCTCTCTGTCTCTGTCTCTGTCTCTCTCTCCATAGTGGGCGAGTTAAATTCTAGCAAGACTGAGCCATCTCACACTATGAATGCAACTTATATGAAGAATAGCACATCTAAATTCAACCTCCAAGGCCTCAAGCAACTTGCTCCTCTTAGAGCTTTTGTTAAATGTTCTTGCAATATCACTCACGATACTGTCAATGCTCTATGCAAAAGAAGATTTCTTCACTCCATTTGCAAGGCATAAACTAGTTTTATGAGCCACATAGTGAATGGAGGTCATATATGGATTCAATCTCTTGGCCAATCCATTAACATTTCCTACCACAGTTGCTGCACCATCTATTCCCAAGCATACCATTTTTAAAATGTCAAGTTGAAGCTGCTTTAAGAAATACACGGATGACTCAAAAAAATGTGAAGATGTGTCATCTTGAATCTCTAGCAAGCCCAAGAATACAGTGATAGGCTCATAATCCTCAATAAATGAGCCATAAACTACCGTGTGTAACTGCTGCATTAACTTAATATCTATGGACTTATCCATCATCAAGCTAAAATATTGAGATGCTTATAGTTGATTCACAATTTGCTACAAGAGTGTCTCACTAATATACTAGATCAAGGTAGCACAAGCTTTATCATTGTGGTACATATTCCTAGTGAGATTTGGATACGCTCATGTCTCAAAGAGAGCCAAGGTCCTTGGAAAGCATGAAAATGCATGATCCTCTTTTGCACCGTAATACGTAGCTCTAAAATGAAATTGTCACTACATCCTTTGCAATACCCTTATACTTTTGAATTCCCTTGTCAACATGAGCCTTCTAAGGTCCACAAAGATTTTTGCATTAGGAGTGCTCACTCAAAGCACTATGTTGTATGTTTTTTGAACCATTTTTTCCAAAATCAATTTTGCAATTCTTGTCCTTTTTATAGTATGTGCAAAAAATTCTTGCTATTGCATCATCAAAATACACCCACTCAAAGATACGTGCCTATGCATCATTTCAAGCCCTTTGACAAATATCTTTTTCTTCCTTTTCAAGGTCATCATCGTTAGCTTGATTATAGGAGGATATTTGACTAGTATCCTTTGGAGACATCTCCCATTGCACTCACTTCTTTTTGCCTTTTCTTGAAAGCGGTGATTACTGTGGGAAGCGTGGCATTGTAGAGAGTGTTCTTTGTGACATTGCCTAAGCTGCACTCACTTCTTTTTGCCTTTTCTTGAAAGCGGTGATTGTTGTGGGAAGTGTGGCGTTGTAGAGAGTGTTTTTTGTGACATTGCCTTTTCTTGAAAGTGGTGATTGTTGTGGGAAGTGTGGCATTGTAGAGAGTGTTCTTTGTGACATTGCCTAAGTTGCATTCACAAATAATAACTATAAGAAAGGGTGTTTGATACATCTACTAGTAGCAATAGCACAATCTAACATGATTGCAATCGTTAGTAACAATTAAGTATCATTTTAAATTGTTGATAATTGTATGGTACGTGGAGACTGGAGGATGGTTGCTAAGTCGGCACTCGAGAATGTAGAGGGCCTTGTTGTTGTCTAGTGCCACCCGCACATTTGAAAGTTGCAGCACCAAGAGTCAACACTTGATATATGTTATGATCACTGCATTCTACAATGTTGTATAGCCGGGGGATTGCAACATGTGTGTGCCTGCAGGTTGAGAGCCGCTAGATTGTGGCAGCATATTTGCCACTAGACTGGTGGCAAGTGCGCATCACATGGCCATGTGGAGGGCAGCTATGCATGGAGGATCATGTGGGGGATATGTTGCTTCCTCCAGTCATGCTCATGAGTCCCCTTTTCACAAATCTAAAGAGGGTAAAGGGGCTTCGCTTTGCATCTCAAATGCGGTGGTACTTTACCTATGCTAGAATTCAGGGAAAGCTAGGCTTGGAGGCAATTATTGAGATCTTGGCTCCATTAACTTGCATGATTGTTTGCTCTCCCAATACCACATTGCAATCTCATCACACATTTCATTCAAAATGAGTGGCTTTTTCACATTTCTCAATTTTCTTTGTATTTGCTCCAAAAGGTTTTTTGCATCATTTTGTAATGCAAAAACTCCTCACAATCATGTAGTGAAAAAGTCAGCACGCTGAATTGTGCTTGGCTATGAGAGGCTTCTATTCTATAGAATGGTCAAAATGAACCATGTCATGTGCAAGCCTCTAGAGAAGTCATCTATCTTCATGATATTCTAGTAGAGGACTCCTTAACTACCTACTTTCTACAATATTTGTTTCTATGCTATTTTGCATAATTCAAGTGCAAGTTATTAATCAAGTGTGTTAAGTGGGTTTTTTAAAGATCAAACTTTGGCTAAGAAGAGAAATTTCAATTGACATGCGACTGCAAAGTGGTTTTGAGTTTTGGATTGCGTAGTGTGTGGTAGGAGAGGCTGTTGATTGGCATTTCATGAGGCACTCCTTTTATGCCACTTAGTATGCATGTGTGTGTGTACATGCATATACACGTGCATAATAGAAGAGGTCGTATGATTGGCATGCATTGTGAATTGGGGATATGCATGTCATGAGGACTAATGAGGCAATCCTCTCCTATCACTCACTATGCTTTTCACACACACATACATGGCACGGGACAGGTCGTTGATTGACATGCGCTATGCATGTTATGAGGTAGTTCTCTCTCATAATGAATTATTTATATGTTCGAGTTTTTGTATGTATATATGTTATGTTGTCATTTGTGGGACATGTGGATTGGCATGTGTCATGTATTTGACATTTACACGTCATGATATCTCCATTGCACAATGGGTGTGTGTGAGGCCAAAAGATGCTTGTCAAATCGGCACTCAGTTGTGTGAATTCGGCAAGTGCCTTTTCACAAGTATATCACGATCGACTTGGCACAATGTGACAAACTCAACATAGAGTTGTCATTTTGATTATGACATCCTCCCTTCCCTCCGAGCATGGATGGACACTTGGTTATAAATTTTGCTAGATAGTATCTTGATGGGTTACACATGAATAAATAAGTATTGAGTATTTGGTCGTGTACTTAGCTACACGGCATCTTGATATGCCTATCGTTTATTATTGTTTGATGGGGTATGCATTAGGTTGTATATTCGGTGTAAAAAGTCCACCTATATGTAGTTCTTTAAAAATTTGGCAATGCTTTTGTGTTTTTATGCTTTCATAAGGAATGGCTCAATGTAACTTATGCCACATTTTCAATATCTAAATGATATCATGCAATTGTGTAATTCATTTGAAGTTTATATACAACACTAATATAGCTTAAGATTGATGTCATACAATTGTGGTTTTTAGTCAAAGATTATATATCACACATTTATATTCAAGTGATGTACCTTGAAATTGGGAGGTTAAGCCTTGGCCACAAATTAGGAACCTTGAATGAGAGACTAAGGGGTTTGGTGAGCTGACTGATGTGATTGCAACAATTGAAGCTAAGGTTCTTAAAATATTTTCAACAACTTCATCGAGAGTGCTTGTGAGTGCGGGGGTGGAGTGGAGTCACATTTTCCAATTGACAGGGTGATTTCAGAGTGTAAAGAATCTAAGCTTAGTAAAGGAACCTTGCCTTGCATATGCATCTTCACAGAGCACTGAGAACAAACCAAGCACTATCCTTCCCAATGCATTCATCTCTTATGTGTAAGCATCGTGCACCTTGATAAGCATGACATATTTTCAAGTTGCATTTCGCCTTCGAGCATAGCATGTTTTGAGGCATGTGGTTCATCAACTATGAGTATATTCTTATAGATGCACATCTTAGTAGATCCTAGTGTCAGGAAATGGGTTCCTTCATCATTCAAAGAGTGTTGAAAGGGTGTTGGGTTGAGGATAGGGCTTCATCACTTTGAGATGTGAGATAGAGAAGAGTGAAAAAAATTTGTACTTTGGCGGTATTTACATAATGTTTGTTGTATTTAGCTAAAGTACTATTTTTGTTTTTGTTTTCTTATCGGGCCTATTACATGTGTCTAGTACCTACTGTGCATGTGAATGTGCTAAGAGTGTTCATTTTTTATATGTGAATGACGTGCATGCTTTGGTATGGTTATGTTATGTAGTTATGTGTGTGGTTGCTTGTTTGTGCTTGAAAATCCCTATAGTATAATATGAACGTGAACATGGATTAAAAGAGGACGATGTGTAAGCAATGTTCACTAAAAACTAAGTTCTAATGCAAGATGAATTGGAGGATTTGAAACTACCTTCAAAATATAAAGTAAAAGGTTTAAAACTTCCAACATTAGAAAAAGTAAAGTTATAGAAATGGCAAATACACATAATTTGACTCGAAGAATCCCTCTAAAATTTAGAGTTAAAGGATTTCATATCTGTTACAAGTGTATACAGATGTGTAACCGGAGACATTCTGGCTTTTAGTAGTTATTTTTAGTATGGATACAAGCTGACCCAAATGCTCAAGTGGGAGCCTAGTAACTGTTAGGATCTGCAAATAGTGCAGATTCAACATGGAGCCATAAAGTAACCCGTCACAGCTACAAACTCTCTTGACTCAGGCAGGCAATGGCAGCCATTGCTCGTTGGAAGATTAAATGTGAGAATATGTTGCTGTCAAATGCCAGTTATCGTTCTGTTACCGGCACTTTGCTCATCTGGCTTGAATCAGTGTACCATACTGCCTGTCAGTTGGATGAGTTTGCTTCATCAAACATCAGACTCAGAAGCATAGGGTGGACGCCCGATCGTCTGATTTTCCATCTTGTGCTAGACCTGGGGGACGAGGAGGGATCTGAGGCGATCATATGTTGCTGCAGGTGATGCCTTTGCAGGGTGGCAACCATGGCTGCCTAGCAACTAGAGAAAGTAAGGAATCGCCTACTAAGTGCTAGGGGTGGCTTTAGGGAGGAGAGAGTTTATGGCGCAGGCTGATTTGAACCTCCTGACACAGTTCAACATACACAGGTTGGAGCTACCTTATGTTCTCAAGTAATGATGACAATTGGCTCACTTGAAGTGGGTAGAGACCTGCTCTGAGCTGTGGTTTGATGTCACTTGGCCTTGTTGGAGAGGTTATGGCAGCTGTGCTCATGGGATTTAGACCCAAGCTTCTTTGAAGCTTCCATGTTCATGCTTTTAGAAAGGATGTATGTTTTGGCACATCCCTATTGTAGTTGGAGAAAAGGTTAGAGGGATCCATGTTTGTTATGGAGAAGACGTTTTGGAAAGCAGGTGTTTCACAAGTGTCTTCTATAAGTATGCCATGCTATAACAAGAGTAACTTCTCTTTTGGAAACAAATTGGAGTTTTGTTGCTTATGGTGGGTTTGGAAGTAAGAAAGCTGCAGATCTTGGAACATTAGGTCTTAATGGTTGTGGTTCTCTTTGTTGTTTTGAAGTTAATTGACTTTGTCAAGAGCTTGTGCTGTCTTTGAAAGCTATGGCATCTAGACATTATAGTATGTTAATGATTCAAGGAATTGGGACTTTCAATGGGTTCAATGTCTTGTTTCTTTAATCATGATACAAGTCCAATGAAGTTGACATACTTTGACAAAGTGATCTTTAGGAAAATCATGATATAAGTCCAATGAGTTGCTCCTTGAAGACTTATAGATGTGAAGATCCTTTTCCTAAGGAAAAACATAGGGGAAGGTCATTCTAGTTTGCACTCTTGTGATAGAGTTTTAGGAGGTAAAATTCAAAGGGGACCCTTTGGGTTTTCTTACTTGTTGGCTTTCTTAAAGCTTGCCTTGACCAATGATTGTTTTAAAGTATCGATCAAGATCAATGGAGAGAAAGATCTTAAATTGAGAGGTTAGAGACCATCCTCTTGAGTTGAGCTTGAGTGTTCACATTTAAGCTTTCATGTGGCCATACTAAAGAAACTTGTTACTCAATCAAGTTACCTTAGTGAGAAGAGAATTTCAAACTATTATCTTAGTTGATTGTGGGATACCAAAGGTCATAAGATTATTAATTTAGAAACAAGAGCACTTTAGATGGCTTCATGGCTTCCTTTGTCTAAAGAAGCAATTCAA
This sequence comes from Lygodium microphyllum, assembly GCF_053477565.2. NCBI lineage: Eukaryota > Viridiplantae > Streptophyta > Polypodiopsida > Schizaeales > Lygodiaceae > Lygodium > Lygodium microphyllum. Next base: position 88,513,584 of record NC_141148.1, on the reverse strand, counting down.
AAGAATTGAGATTGTGGGTCATCACCTCACACAGTAATTTCAATTAGTCTCCTTAGCTTAAAAGAAAAGGGAGAATAATCTCTTAATACTTTGAGGCCTAACAGATAAGCGAATGTATTGATGTGTTAAAAGAAAAATAAGGCAACAATATCCTAAGTTGATAGGAATGGAGCTCATTGTTACAAACAACCTTGAGTATGAACTCATGACCTTGTGGCATTGCTATTGAGAACCTTGGAAGCTTATGAAGGGATGTTGGGAGAGGTGAGATTTATTGGATGGATCTCTACTACTAAGTTGTAAGGGCATAGATAAAGAACCTTGTGTTAAGCCTAGTTTCATCTTTTCCTTGGGAATTTGAGATTGATTGAAAGGTACTCTTAGGGTTGTCTTGTTTGAACTAGAATCATTAAGCCTAAGTACTAAAGTGACACTTTACTAACATTGTTGCGAGGATTTTTCTAAATGTTTGAACCCTCCAACCATAGCATGAATCGAAGCCCTTTCTAAGTTCGCAGTTTGTATGCTCGGTGTTTAGAGAAATAATGCACTAGCAAGTGCTTAGGTTATTAAAGATACTTAAGTTAATAAGTCCTTCTTAAAACCTTAGCAATGTACACTAAGGCTAATCTTGATTTGGTTGGAAGAGGATGCGGCATGTGTCTTAATGGTATTGGTCAAGTCATGTACCTTGAGTTCTTATGGAGGATACAATGTCCTTCATTGTGAAAGTGAAAGCTACACCAAACGTTCTGGAGTGCAAGGAGTGTGATTGCCAAAAGAAGGATCTAAATATGAAAAATGATGCTTATTTTGAGAAGGAGTGCAATATGAGAAGCCATTATTACAGGGGAAAAGATAACTTTATGGAGAACAAGCACTTCCGAAAAAAAAAAACTAAAGGTGAATGGCCAGCTCAAGAGAGGGAGAAGTTGGGGAAAATAGCTCTGACATGCATAGAGGATCTACAATATAGCATCATGAGCAAGAAGCTATCACTAATATAAGCATCATGACAATATGGAAGCAATCGTAGAGATGCAAGAGGATTGGGGTAAGTTGATGGTGTCGATTTGTGGGGCTTTAGCTAACCCATCTCTCTCTAGGTCTTAGAGTATGGGTGGCTATGGTGATTGAGTTTGGAGTGAAAGGTTTGCATAGCAAAAGTGCAGTCTATCAATTGATGTGAAAGTTGCCGAGGAAGAACATTGTAGAAATTCAATTGTCTGATTGATTGGGATGGTGCAATATGACAATCTGCAAATGTTTGTCGCACATTGAAGAGGTGAAGTGTTGCAGTTGGCTAGGTGATTGATTGCAACATTTGATTTTAGTATAAGCATGAAGATGATTGCCGTTGAAGTTGGGGAAGAAGAAAACGTCATGAGGAGGTGAGAAAAGAATAGGGTCTGTCATTGTCATCAATTCAGGACTGCAGTAGCATTGTAGGAAGCAATAATTTTCTTGAAGTAAAGCATGGATTCCTTGGACAGGCACTTGACTTTACCAATTGTAATTTAAGAGATAAAGGAGGCCGCTTACAAAAATCAATGAGAACCCATTGCTTTTAGTACAAGCATGAAGATGACTGTCAAAGTTGGGGAAGAAGAAAACATCATGGGGAGGTGAGAAAAGAATAGGGTAAGTCATTGCCATCAATTCGAGGATTGTAGCAATATTGTAGGAAGCAACAATTTTCCTAAAGCAAAGTATGGATTGCCCGGAGAAGCACTTGACCTTACCAATTGTAATTCAAGAGATGAAAGAGGCCGCTTACAAAAATCAATGAGAAGAGTGGGATTGACCTTACTCAAAGCCAAAATCCATTTATGGATAAGTGCTCTTCTTTCACTTTTTACATTCATCATTTGTGTTAGTGCACGTCTTCGATGATGACCCTTAACTTAAGAGCCCACAACATTTGAAATCTCCTCTATAGATCTTCTAGCTTCTTTCACCTATCCATTGTAGCCTAATATTCTTCCACTTAGCATCAAGCGAGCTAAGTTCAAGGAGACCAAAGCTATCCAAAGTTCTATTGTTTAAATACTCTATCCTCCATCTAAAACTCTTTATGTGATCCAACAAGAGAGTTCTTTGGACTTCGAATCCTATGATTCTATGTCATATCTTCATTTCTTCTTAACTTGATTGCTAATGTATATGATTGTGAAAATTGAGCATCCATCGCGTGAAAGATTTGCTTCCATATTCAATGGAGTTGTGAATACAGGCTCTTGAGCTTTATCTCAAGCTCTATGTGATGGAAGCTAGGAAATACACTTGATAGTATTGCAATGCCAAGTTCTATGGTAGCTGAGTTGATGTGTGATTGATGAACGTTAAGGGTTTCCTTGAGGGCTAATTCCGAGGAGAGGAATTGAGTTAAAGGCTAATGTCCAAGTATAGTTAATAAGAGTTTTGAGTTTGTAGTTTGTAGGATGTGACACCATTAATAAGCCAAAGTTTCTATAGCTTTCCTTTCTTGAAGTACACAAGTACCAACTCCTTAATTAGTGAACCTTCTTATCAAGACCTTGCTTCATTCTAGTCCTCAGGTGCTCTTGCTTTTGACATACTGTGAACCCCATGTGAAGCGGCTAGGGTGAAGGTTTAGATATGGCAAGTTTTATGGATGCAAATATGCTTTCTTTACAGGATGTGCATCAGAGGTTGGTTGCATTGTACAAGGAACGATTGGTTAAATAGGAGGAGGCTGTTAGAAGAATGTAGAAAGAGGATGAAAGGTGGATGCATGAAGAGGATGCTAAAAGGATGGAGGAGCGGCGACATGCTTGCTTGGTGTATGCCATGCAAGCTCGAGGATGGAAAGATGGAGAAGAGACAGAGGTTGGGGGTGTGAGAATGGAGGAAGCAAAGAAAGCAAGATGTGAAAATGAGAAGAAGAATGAACTTTTAATCCATTTAAATCCCAAAATCGGGTTAATGCAGCTTCATACACACTGTCCATCGTGTGATCGTAAATCCATAACCTTTTATCGGAATACGACGAAACTTCACATGTGCACTTGTTAGGTGGCCAAGAGCCCAAATTTTTTTTTTTTGAAAAAAATGCATGCAGACCTCTAGTCCAAAGTTTGGAGTCTAGAGCCACTCTCTTGGCTTGGCATTTGGAGTCACTTTTCTGCCAGGAGATGACAAAGACTTTGCACTAGGGGTCTATAGGTATTTTTTTCCAATTTTTTTTTTTTGGGGTTCTTGGCCACCTAACGAGTGCGTGTGTGAAGTTTTGTCACATTTCGATACAACTTAGTATTTTAAAAACTATCCCATACCAAAATTATGGATGGATTGATAATTGAGAAATCAACATCGCCACTACTGACCCTTAGAAACTTCACACCACATAGACTATACAGAGGCATCAGGAGTAAAGTCTGCAACAAGAAATGGTAAATTTTTGCATGTTTTTCCTATTGAAATTAACAGTGCTAGCAAAAACTGTAAGTAAGAGTTGAAAATACAGCAAAGATGCACAGTCAAAGTTGAGAGCGAAGGACAAGAGTAAAAATTTAATTCATATTATAAGGGTGTATGTAACAGTTTTGCACTAGGATATAGTCATATATCCAATGCACGAGGAGAACACTATGCCAAAAAAGATAACATTACAAATTGTGTTCATTCCATTGGAATGAATGCATCCTTCACTGCTTGAAGATTTCTTACAAGTTGGAAGTCCTTGGGAGTTACAGTGATGCGGTTCACATATATTGAACAACGTTGAGCATTAGTCATCAAGTCAACTAAAAAGGCCTCTGTAGTACATTATAGAGCATGAAGACATTCTTTTGTGAAGCGATCAGGTCTATCCTGACCTTGTACCAAAAAGCACCTCCTGCTTTCTGTGCGGTAGAGGTCTTGCACAATCTTGCGAAAAAGTCTCGAGAAGCTCGCCTTCGGAGTGATGAGATCAAAAGAGCATTGATACCTCCTGATTTCTCTTAGGACCATTGTACGTGGTTTCCACTTGCATTTCTTATGGGGATGTTGAGGAGGACCCTTGTGAGGGTAGCTTGAGAAAGCTGGGTTAGGTCGAGAAGGGGGTGCATTTGAGCTAGTAGATACTCCAAGGGGCTGAACACGATACGGGGCTTTGAGTGGAAGCTTATTTGCAACTACCTTAGACCTAGCCATCTTTCCTGCACAAGAGATGTGAGAACTCAATGAATAAGATAGAAAGTGAAACCCTATTTTATATAACCCTAAACTGTAAGACTCATTCACATAGATGCACACTCTCTCTTTCTCTCTTAAACTATGAATTGCATTCACATTGAACACATTGTTCATCTTACTATCTTAGCTCTCTTTGAATCCATTTGTTGCCTTGTCGAAGCCTTGCTTTTAGCCACTTGGCATGGTTTTCTTTGGCACTTGAGGTTTCATAACGCACTCTTTTAGTGACACAACATGATTCCATCATGTCTGCAGCCGATTCATCAACACTTTCATTTACTCTCTTTTGCGAGAGTTTAGCTTCATCCGCTACTATAATCCTACACTACCAAGATAGCAATTGGATCATTAGATTGCTATCATTCACCCCTCCACCATGATCGGTTTTTATTTGGTATGCACCACACACTATCCAATGTGAAATTTCCATACCTTATGTGGACCAAACTCCGATACTTCCCTTTTCTGCAAAGTATGGCTCATGTGCCTCAAGGATATGCTACAAAGACACATATCACACATGAGTAAAACTATGCTCAATAGTTTATACAATTCATACAATTTTAGAATATTAACTTAATATGCACCATGTAATGTGTGATAGGGCTTTTGCCCCACACTTCCACCATGTTTTCGTAGAAGCTATGCACAACATTGATAAATTCTTGCTTATCTTCATTGTTAAACACCATCTTGTGAAGCAAGGGAGCCAATTTGTTAAGACTTATCCAAACCTTAGCTTTGGCCAACCTTGATTTTCCTCCATTACTTTGATTAGGAACTGCAAAATGTAACTTTTTCCACCCATCGTAGTCCTACGACCTACGAACCATGACATTCCCTTCCTCATTGATGGGTGTTGAGAGAAACTTCCTAGCCTTTGCTAAGGATTTTTTGGCAAGTTACCAGATTTTCCTGATCTCTTCTCATCTTTTTCAATCATCACTTGATGCTTGTGTAGCCCAATTTTTGATAGCACTCGCTCCATATTCCTACACATTGCAATGGCTTCTTTTTCTGGTTGCATCCTATAAGCAAAGCAAATGTCTTCATATACAAGTTTCTCCATGATTCTGACAAAAGCATGTAATGAAAAAATGTGAATACGATCCAATGAAATGTTGAAGATGGGCTTCCAAGTGGGATCTTCTCTATTGCGAGTTGGTGCAACACTTGTCACCCTTTGCCAGTTTTCCCTTCCATCCTTTCCTTCCACCCTCTCTGTCAAGTAATATAGGCATGGATTCTTTGTATTTGCACCATTGGAGATTCCACACATGCATTTTAAAGTTTTCAAGTCTCTTGCAAGATGCCATTTAACCAAGTATTAACCATACCCTTCAACTAAGAGCATCTCACCATGTTCTTGATGATTGATGATGCTTGGAATGCTTATGTGCATAAAGAACAACTGTAGCACCTCAAATGTTTCCTTAGAAACTTCAAATGCAGCAAGCCACCACACATGGTGCTTGGATTGAACACTAAAGTTCCCTGGGTTGTTCTTGTCAAATTGTAAAGCTCTATTCATCAAAATCACACTAACTCTTTCAAGCTTTACTCCTTTGACGACCTCAATTTCATCTAATTTTATAACAAACAACAATTTATCATTACATTCCTTAATGTGCACTCAATCACCTTTTCCTTCACAGCCTTAAACTTAGGATTGCTCAAAGGGTTTTCCAATGTACTTGCCTTCAACAATCTACTAATACATGATCCAACCTCACCCTCACCTAGGTTCTCATTCTGAGCTACCTTACATGCTTTGATATGCTGCTTCCACTGGCCGCTATTCACAATTAACTCATTGATTGGCTTCTTCTTTCGTTTGCGCTCCTGTGTTAGCTTGCTATTGATCTTTCTTAGGTCATCCAATTGTACCTTAGCCTCCTCATATGAGATACCAATGCCATGGATAGTGTCCTATATTGAAATAATTTGATTCTTTTGTTGAATTATAGTGTCATTCAAATGTACCACTTGTCCTATGAGCTATACAAGGCGAGACCATCTTTCAATTGTGCCTTAGCCTCCTCATATGAGATACCAATGTCATGGATAGTGTCCTACATTGAAATAATTTGATTGTTTTATTGAATTATAGTGTCATTCAGATGTACCACTTGTCCAATGAGCTATACAAGGCAAGACCATCTTTCAATGTAAAATAATTTCCAAATTTATTGTGCAAGTTGTACTCAATTCATGGTTTGGTAGCACAAGGTAAACTTTTTAATTGTTATTTAATTGTGAAACCTTCACAGGAATGGATGGAAGGCTTTAATGCAAGATCATTTCATGTACCATTGATGTATGTTTCATATAATATTTTCCCATGCATGTACCATCTATGTGCATCTGTGAACCTTAAACAATATTGTCCTAGGTAAAGACTAATCGAAGACTTATCGATGCTTGATACTTTAGAATCTTATATGCTACTTATGCTTTGCATAGATTTTGATGCATAGCAACATGAAGCAATCTACTTCTCTTGATGCATGCAGTTTGCAAACTCCATATTTCGAATACTTGAGATGAAAGTTATCCCTTTCAGTGTCCTATTCTCGTGTGATGTAGTATGGCCCTAGCGTGTCTTATGCGAGAATCAAGCAAGCATCCATCAATTTGGAAATACATTACTTATGACTAGTACCACGGTTGGATTGTCAGTGGTGCCCTCGCTCGAGGCTCCATTGCCTGTTGAGGGATTGCCATCCACATGTGACATTTTCCGCTTGGGGGCCACGATCTTCTTCTCTTTTAAACACGACTTGCACAAGACTTCAACAACCACTTGCTCGAGAGGAGAGGCAATTGGGAAAAATTAGCTTGCAGGTTAGGGGATGAGCTTAGGGAAAAGGAAAAGAGAGAATGCGTGTGGCCACCCTCTAAGGACGGAAAATGCAGCATGAGCCTTGGAATATTCTCTTCCTCTCTCTCTCTCCCTCCCTCTCTCTCACTCTCACTCTCTCTTTCTCCCTCCCTCTCCCTCTCTCTCTCTTCTCTTTCCCCCTGCAAAATGGCTTAGTGTCGAGGCCTTTCATTTCATTTCCTTATGATGGGGGGGGGGGGGGGGGTTTATATAATGAGGGGTAATGGGTAGTCTAAATTTGTTTGCCACTCTTTCATAGTGCCATCCCCATAGTAAACTTTGAAGAATCAATGTGCATGTGAAAGGTTGCATTCCAATCTTGGGCTTGTAGAATTAGAGATGAGAGTCTCTTTTAATGTCTCATAGGGATGTTAGTATTCTTTGGTCCATTCAAAGATTTTTAATATACCACCACCCCGTATAAACCCCCCTAATTTTAAGGAGAAGCTGGCTGTCAATGGCATGGAAAGGGAAAGGACGGAGTCAAAGGTAGCAGGAGACGTCGACGTGGAGGAGGAGATTGAGGTGACAACGTGGCGGGGAGAGAAGATGACAACGAGGGGAAGGAGGGTGACGACAAGTATGAGGAGGGGGAGGCCATGGGCCTACTCTCGCCACCATGTAGCTTGACAAGTGGTGGGTGGGGAGGGGGAAAGACACCACCACTCCACGTCCTCTCCATCCCCCTCCTTATTATATAAACCCCCCAATCACCAAAGGCAAGATAGGAGGCCTTAGGGAGAAGGATTAATGGCCTGAACACTAGGGGAGAGAGAGAGAGAGAGAGAGAGAGAGAGAGAGAGAGAGAGAGAGAGAGAGAGAGAGAGAGAGAGAGAGAGAGAGAGAGAGAGAGAGAGAGAGAGAGAGAGAGAGAGAGGTGAGTAGAGAGAAAGAGGGAGAGAGAGGGAGAGGTGAGTAGAGAGAAAGAGAGAGAGAAGAAGAAGAAGAAGAAGAAGAGAGAAGAAGAGAGAGAGACAGAGGAGGAAAGAGACCCTCTGAAGGAGCACCTCCTCTTCCCTTAGAGGGTGACCACACATGTTTCCTCTTCCTTCTTCCTCGAGTTTATTTCTCTATCTCACAAGCTAGTTTCCCTAATCCCCCCCTCTTCTGCTCAAGAAGTTGATGACATTCTTGCAGAAATCGCATTCTAGCAAGGAACATCGGGAATGGCCCCCAAGCGAAGAGTGTCAAGTGCGGGTGGAAATCCCACATCCCGCAACGAAGCCTCGGGCGAGGGCATCACTACCAATCCAATTGCAGTACTACCACTTGTAAGTAATATATTTCTGAATTAAAGGACTACTTGATTTGATTTGCGCACGTGGTGCATTAGGCTATACTATGTCGTGCGAGAATAGGTCAACTAAAAGGATAAAGTCCATCTCAAATATTCGAGGATGAAGTTTGTGAAGTGCTTCTACCAAGGGAAGTTAACCTTCCTAGTTTCTGTGCGACAAATCCATGGATATCATAAGTGGCATATAATATTTCTAAAGTACTAAGCATCGAAAAGTCCTCGATTATTCTTTACCTAGGACAATATTGTTAAGGCTCATAGATGCACATAGATGGTACATGCATGGGAAAGATTATATAAAACATACATCGATGGTACACAAATTGATCTTGCATTAAAGTCTTGCTAATATCACGAACTATTAGTCCATTGGAATCTTGAAGTTATGCATAGGTAGTACAAACAACATTCATTAGGATAAAAACTACGATGCCTTGAGATCCATCCGATAGCGACTATATTCATCAAACCTATTCGGGGGTTGGGCTAGATGCAACAACAACTCTAGGGCAAGCAAAGAGCTCAAGGATTAGGAAACCCTAAGTCGAAGAAAAGACTGATGCTTTTGTACTTGTAGGAAAGAAGGATGGGTTATCAATCGATGTTAAGTGTATAATACATGGGGGATTCACTAGCAGTAATAAGGAGACGTCATCTGCGTGCAACAAATATATGAAAATACCCCTTATCTACCCCCTATGTATGGGACCTTACCTTATAAAATGTACCTTCCTTCCCTTAAATAACCCCCCTCTCTCACACTCCCGTGGTACCATACGGTAAACCCTAGTGGACCCCCCGAGGTTTAATAGAACTTATGTCTTGTACAATGTTTGAAACCTTAACATATGCCTTAGTCGAAAGAAGGGCGTGTTAAAGTAAATATTACGTAGAACCACTCCTGATCCCAAGGGGGAGAAAAATATGCGATGGAAGGTTATCATGACTATTCTTGCAATGTTGAAAAATGATATTATTGTTTTGTTGACTGATTTAACATCATCTTAAATGCTTTTTGCATTCAACGGATTGTGGGATGTGATTTGGATGATTATTCTAAGTGCTTTTGTTTGACGGAAAATGCATGGCAAGGGTCTGTGATGACAAGTCACCATGGGAATAAATGAATGTTTTCTTGAAAGATGATATTAGGCCAATTGCCTTGATTATGCTTGATTCTTAATTGGATTAATTAAGGAATGATATTTTTGCGCGGTGGATCATCTACAAGGTCATGCCACTTTTCAACCCAAGAGGGCACTGCTCGATTCACGCACCGAAGGTCGAGTGGTGAAAAGGCCAACCACGGAAATTGTGTCTCACTCCTAGATTGCTTGGGGTCAGTGGAGCTCTAGACACCCCTTGTCGAATTCAGGACGGAGTTGGAGACTGCCATGAGCCCAACGTCTAGGGCATTGGAAGATCGTATTCTAGATATTGGATAGAAATTATGGTGCCATGTGATTTGGACTGGGTACTTCTATTGGACAGAAGGGATATATAATTCTCTTGTATGGGCAGGAGATAAAGATTGATTGGAAAATAAGTTAAGGAACTTGTTTGTCAAAAAGATTGCATGCTTTGTATTCGTATTTGTGCTGTAAATTACACAAACGGATCATGTTCCCTAAAAGTCTTAATTAAGGAAGATGTTTTTGAATGTCACATATAAATGTGATAGGACCTAATTAAAAAACTAAAGCTATCAAGGGAAGTGGGTGGGAAAAACCTCCGACAGGTCTGTCCTACAACAAGGTGGTCCCAGAGAACTGGGAGGCTTCTCACAAGGTTTTACCATCGTTTGACCTTTAAGTATTGATAGGTTAGAACTTGATTCATGTTGTTTTAGGGGACCGGAATGGGACTATGCCCTATGGGTAGAGAGGTTGAGTGGCACATCCCTCTCATTTTCCATTCTCTTTGAACCAAGTGCGGTATGGATCTACTTTGGATTGGGTATCTCTGTGTAAAGTAGGATGTCCAAAACCCGATACTAGAATACTGTTAAGAGACCTTGACCCCTAGGAACCCATATTTTAGGTCGATCCTAGTGGATTCAGCACCGTGAATGTTCCGTTGTGAGGAAAAATCGAGAAACCCTAGGCGACAAACCCCGGAACATTCCATGGGAGTGCCGGGTGTGGCAATGCTTAGATTCGTTTCTCAATGGAGTGCTAAAACGCGCTTGGATAGCCAATAGGCTAGCACATTACAAGATTATCAACAACTTGTAGAGGGGTCAAGCAATTCACACATATAGTTCATCACAAATTGTTTGATAGTACCATGTGTGGCTAAAGAAGCATTAAACTCCCTTGTAGTTCATTTGTACCGGTAAGTTGACAATAACTCTTAACTTTGAAGACGTCAATCTTTATGCCATTCTTGAAAATTACATGTCCTAAGATATAACTATGATTTACCCTAAACTAGCACTTCAAGGGATTCAAATAGAGATTGTATTGCCTATAGCACTTAAAAACGGAATCCGAGCTTGTCTAAATGCTCTACCCAGTTGCTATGCTCACCAATATAAACCATGAACACTTCTAATTATTTGTAGAGCATGTCCTTGAAAACTATGCACATAAGTTCTAGAAAGTGGTTGTAGCATTAGTTAGTCCAAAAGGGCATCACTATCTATGCAAACACTCTCCATTTAATGGTAAATGCTAATTTGTACCTATCATTTGGATGAACTTACACCTTGTTGTAGCCCAAAAATAAATTGAGAAAATTGTAAGCCTCCTTTCTTGCAACCCTTTCCAACATATGCTTTGTGTAGAGAGCTATGATAGTTGTCTCTCTTTGTTGTTGCATCGACCTTTTTGTAGTTTATGTATACTCTGATCTTTTTTTTTCTCTTTAGGATGATGAAAATTATAGGTAAAACCCAAGACATGTGCTCAATTTCATAAATGAATATCTCATTTAGGGGTTTGTCTATTTCCTCTTTGATAGCATAAGTGTATTTACGATTCATTGCATATGGATATTGTTTTATCGATACTATATCTTTGGCACCTTGGGGATATTATGGGCGATAATGCTAGGATCTATCCCTTTGAGCTCTTCTACAGACCAAGCAATATGTCTCTAAATTCTCTCAAGAGAGTTACAGACTCTTAGTCTTAATAAGGTCATTTGTAAAGATTGGTTAGGGTTTAACACCCTCTTTGATCAAGTTGACTTCCTTTACTTTATCAAGTCTATCTACTGGCTCATTACTTTGTCCTTGATGCTTAGCTCCTAGCAACACCATGATTTGATCTCATTTCTTAAACTTAGTGAAGTGTTTAGTGAGATTCCATACTTTTTTTTGTTTCTTATCTTTCAGGTTCTAAGTGGTTCTTCTCCATTCCTCCTTCAATGTAATATCCCCGCATAGCTGCACCAGAACCCCCCCTCAATAAATAAAATTATTCCAAAATTTTTTAATCCCCCCTTGTCGTTACCGAAAAAGTGGCGAGGCGAAAAGGAAGAGAACGATGGCGTAGACAACAATGACGAAGGGGAAAAGAAGAAAACGACATGGAAGGGGGAGAGGATGAAATGTGAGAAGGATTGAAGCTTGCTTGGAAGTGAGCTATGGCAGAGAGCAAGAGCAAGAAGAGAGAGAGACACAACTGGGAACTCCAACAGTCACAATGTGTGATGGGGCCTTCCTTTATTCAAACTGTCACTAAAAGAATAAAAAATAAAGTGACGGTGACGGGCGCTCGCCACCTACAGTGTGCAGTGACGGGTACTGTTAGTGCAGTAATACACGAGCGGCTAGGCAAATGCGCCTTTATCCCCAACAACCTCCCACTTAAAGGTGAATCTACCCTAGTGAGGAGGGAAAAGAAAAAGAAAAGAAAATACAATGTACACATGTACAACACGATGAGGAAAAATGTCATCTCATCCAACACCCATTAATCTTCTGAGGAAGGCAAAGTGCTCAGTTGTGAGGCTTTTCGTGAGTAGATATGCAGGATTTTCGTCAGTGGAGATCTTGACAAGGTCAACAGACTTGTCCTCCACAACCCCACGCATGAAGTGATACCTCACCTCAATGTGTTTCGTCTTCGTATGGAAGATATGATTCTTGGCCAGCTGAATAGCAATTATAGAATCCGAATGCAGCATAGGGATAGTATCAATCCCAAGGTCATGAACCAAATGGCCCAACCATATGGCCTCCTTGCAAGCCTAGGTGACTGCAACATACTCGGCCTCAAAGGTAGAGAGAGCCATACATTTCTGAACCCTAGACATCCAAGAAACACCTCCAGCATAGGTAAAGATATACCCGGAAGTGGACTTTCTACTATCTACATGTCCTTCATAATCGGAGTCTCTGTAGCCTACAACTCCAATATCATGGCTGCCATAGAAAATACACATATCGATTGTGCCCTTCAAGTATCTCATGATACCCTTTACAACATCCCAATACTTTTTGCCAGATGTAGCCATATAGCATGCCACAACACCAACTGCAAAGGCAATATCTGGACGAGTGGCTATCATGGCATACATCAAACTGCCCACGGCTGATGCATAAGGGATCTTGGCCATCTCGGCCCTCTACTCATCTGTCTGCGGACAATCGGCTTGTGAAACCTTCACATAAGAAGGTAATGGAAAACCAATAGGCTTTATGTCCTGCATGCGGAAACGCTCAAGGACTTTATGAATGTTCTCCCTCTGTGAGAGGTAGAGTAGCCCCTGATGCTTGTCGCGCTTAATGCTCATACCAAGAATGTGAGAGGCCTGTCCCAAATCCTTCACCTCAAAGCTTTTCTTTAGCTAAGATTAACGAGCATCCAGCTCATCATGAGCTTTCCTTGCTATTAACATATCATCCACATAAAGTACCAAAATAAGCAAGGAGCCATCACGGGCTATCTTCGTGTAAAGACACGGATCCATAGCACTCCTGCTGTAGCCATGTGACTGCATTAAGGCATCAAACTTATGATACCACTCCCTAGGTGCCTGCTTCAAGCCATAAAGACTTTTCTTCAACTTGCACACTAGGTACTCCCTACCAGGTTTTGCAAAGCCCTTAGGCTGCTCCATGTATATCTCATCATGCAAATCCCATGCAAGAATGCAGTCTTGACATCCATCTGATACATGTCCAAGTCAAGATGCGTGACTAAGGCCAAAACCAAGCGTAGGGTGGTCATCTTGACCACAGGAGAAAAGACTTCATCAAAGTTGACTCCATGCTCCTGTTTAAAACCCTTAGCGATAAGTCTTGCCTTATAATCTAGCTTGGGGTTTCCAGGGGTAGTTTTTAGCTTGTACACCCATTTGCATGGCAAAGCCTTCTTGACCTGAGGCAATGCAACCAAATCCCAAGTCATATTCTTGTGCAAGGAGTCTATCTCAAACTGCATAGCCCTCTCTCAGGAGTGACTATCACCCTGCGCATAGCCTCAGGTGAGAGGCTCTCCTGCATATGTAACCAAGACATAATGCATAGAGGGCTCAAATCTATGAGGTGGACCTCTATCTCTAGTAGACCATCTCACGGAAAGCTCTACTGCCTGTGCAGCACTCTGGTCATGTGTACCAACTGCTGTTGTAGGCTGTCCAACTGGCTATGCAGGAGCATGTGGCTCCTCTTGGAATATAACCCGGTGTATCTCTACCACCCTCTTAGGCTGCCTATGCATCTTGTCTTCATGGAAGACTACATCATGGTCGCGGATGACTTTCCGCGCTTGCAGATCCTAGAAGCCGTAACCCATCTCACCTACATCCCCATAGCCAAGAAAAATGCATTTGACACTCTTAGGATCTAACTTAGTACGCTTGTCTTTGGGCACATGGCAGAATGCCTCACATCCAAAGACACGTAGATGGCATAAGACGGAGGTTTCCCAGTCCATACCTCCTCTGCAACCTGGAAATCCAAACCATTAGAAGGTGATCTATTTATGAGATGCATAGCTGTACTGACTGCCTCAGCCCATAAGCTTTGTGGTAAGATTGCATGGCTAAGCATACTGCGTACATGCTCCTAGATGGTTCTATTCATTCGCTCAGCCAAACCATTTTGGGGTGGGGTATGGGGGGGGTCAACTAACACTTAATACCCCTCTTGTTACATAGTTGCTCAAAAGCACGTGACAGATATTCTCCCCCATTGTCAATCCTAAGGCATTTCAGCCTATGCCCAGTCTAGTAATGCAAGCCATCTTTAAAACACAGCCAAGACTTCGAACTTAAGCTTAATGGGGTAAGCCCAAACTTTACGCAAAAAATCGTCAATGAACGTCACAAAAAACTTTGCACCACCCATAGATTGACAGGGCATGGGCCCACAAACATCTGAATGTACCAATGCTAGGGGCTTACTTATGCGTGTCCTACCAGACTTCTTATGCGTATTCCTAGTCTATCTGCCATAAAGACAATGCTGACATGAATCAAAACATGCGTAGTCAAGGGGGGTAAGTATTGCAAACCAGAAAGCATTTTCATTCCCTTCAAGGACATATGTCCCAAATGGGCATGCAAAAGGGATACATGTGGGATGGAACCCACTAACAAAACATGGTCAACAGAGGACCCATCAACTACAAGAGGATAGAGGCTACCAGCTTTGGCACATCTAGCAAGTACTAGTCTACCATGGGTGATCTTCCAGGCAGAATCTCCAAAAGAAACATGAAACCCAGCATCATCAAGTTGCCCTGCAGACATAAGACTGCATGTAAGCACAGGTACATGACATACATCCTGTAACAGAAAAGTACTGCCAGTAGAGAATTGCAGTCGTACATCCCCAATGCCAACAATAGCAAGTGATCTATCATCACCCAAGTGAACTGAACCAAAGACAGTGCAGTAGGAGTGGAACCACTCACGGCATGGTCTAACATGAAATGAAGCACCAGAATCCAAAATCCAGCACTGTGCATACATAGAGTGAACATTGATCAATGATGTAGCATCATAAGAACTAGTTGCAAGTATGTACTCGCCATCGGAGTCATCAGTCTACATGACATTTATCTCCTCGATTTTCACATTGGATTTCGCAGGCATAATGTTGCGATCAGAGGACTTTTCCTGTACTTTGTCTTTCCCCTTCTCTTTGTACTTCTCATCGCGCAACTCATGACACTGTGGGCGTATATGAACCTTCTTGCCACAATGATGACATGTCACATTAGCATTTCTCCCATGAGACTTGCTGCGCGACTTACCATGAGATTTAGACCTAGGCTTCTGCGAGTCTCTGCCACGGCCATTCCCACGGTCATTCTTGCCATTACCACCTCTGCCTCTAACAGTCAAAGCATGCGATACATGAGAGGCATCCAAGTTCTTACGGTTGATCTCTTCCTGTAGAAGAGCACTCTCTACATCAGGCAAATTCAAAATAGTAGCAGGAGCACATAAGGCAGTGCGGAATACATCCCATGACTTAGAGTCCCAGCCAAAAACAATGGAGTAACCTCGTCATTAAAGGTAATACCCTACAAAGTCAAGTCCTTGGGAATAGCATGGAACTGGCTCAAATGAGTAGACATTTTCATATTCTCCTTCATTTGCAGGTCCATAAGCTGCTCTAGCCAATACATCTAACTTGCTGGACTTTTCTTGTCATAGAGGTTTTTAATTTTATCCCAAAGTTGCCAAGCACTCTGTGCTTCCTCAATCACATTGTAATGGACCTATTCAGTGAGAGACAAAATGAGGATGGATTTGCATAACTCATTAAGCTCATCCCATTTGTCATCAATCATAGTCTCAGGCTGCTCGCCATGCCTTCTTAGTGGCTTTATCTGTAATTTTTGCACCAATACCTGTCAAACTTGGCTCTTTCAATAGGCATAATTCGTATCACCAAGCTTAGTGATGTTGAAGATAGCACTGTCAATGGAAGAAGAACCCATAATGTAGTCCAAAACAGTGCAGACAGTTCAAAACTCTGTTGTTTTCTATTGTAACAGCAAAAAAATCACCAAAACCAAGGCAAAATGACCATGAACTGATAGCTAATGATGCTACCCACCAAGTACCATCAGAAGTATATAAAATTAGGATGATTCAGCATGGAAATTCCACATCAGTCCATACACAAATTATTATTGTAATAGATTACAGCCATGTATAATGAGAGCAAACTGTAGGCAAAATCAATGCACCAAGTCAACCATTGACTATCAAAGCATAACCAGCATCAGGCGAGCATAAATCATCATATGACTGTCATACAGACATTGGCAAACACCCAAGCATGTCAAACAAATCCATCAGTAAGTCGGCACATCCCTGTGTAATAGGGCAAAGTGTACACAACACTGGAAAGACCTAACACAAAGAGGTGTATGCTCAGTAAATGCGAAGCTCAAATCAGCCCAAGTACATGTATGTGGACCATGGCATATCAACCATGCAACATCCAAGTGAAGAAGATCCCAGTCTCAGAGAAGACTCAAAGCTCAATAGCATAAACCACCTGGTCAATGTTTGTCAAACATCCAACGATGCTCCCATTGGCATAAAAGCCATACAGATCAAGCC
The DNA here is from genome assembly GCF_053477565.2 of Lygodium microphyllum. NCBI lineage: Eukaryota > Viridiplantae > Streptophyta > Polypodiopsida > Schizaeales > Lygodiaceae > Lygodium > Lygodium microphyllum. The sequence goes on along the minus strand of NC_141148.1, from coordinate 88,496,674 downwards.
AAGAAGCTCAAGAAAGGCATATAGGCCAGACATCAATAAGACATCAATAAGACATCATGAGCATATAGGATCTGTAGCCTCCAAGTATAGCATCCATAGACATCAAATGTATCCCAAATACAAATTTGGCAAGCCAAGAAATATCCCAAGTAAGTTCTAGGAAGCCAGATGCAAGCCAAGACAAGGCACTAGTAGCAGTTGGCTCCAAACAATGTAACGAGCATGTAGTAGTGGCATAGGCCAAGCATGTCAAGACCGGTCAGGCATAGGTAGCATACATGCCATATGTACATCCAAGATGGAGCATCAAATGTATTCCAAAGCCAATCTCGAGTGCAAATAAAGATCCAGAACCAAAGACAAGCTCGATGTCGTACCCCGAAGGTCAATACTTCATTGCATATCCCAAAGACATAGCCCGAAGCCAATAGGCATAACCAAACACGAGGTAATAAGCTTCAGTCCACTGTGGTAAAGCAATGATTTACTGTTCAAAATTGATTATTTTCAGCAAGAAGATCAGTCCAAAATGATGGCATAACATGTGCCTTGCATCCCTAAACAATTGGTCATCAATTGGTATCAAACCACTTGACTAGGAAGCACCAAACAAGCATAGGCATCAATTGCTAGTGTAGCATTGACATTTAATGTTTGTAGGCTACTGTAAACTATTTCAAAATAGTGCTACAGGACCTTAGATCAATGTCCAAGGCTTTGGAGGCTTCAAAGCATGTCAAGCATCAATGCCAAGGGTGCCAAATTGATCTAAGAGCAGGGCATGACCTTCAGCAAGTGGGAGATGAGTTGTCCAAGGAGCTTGTAGATCACGCGCAAATCACACTGATTTGCTAAGGGCTTTTGCTGCTATTTTTGTGTTGGTCAGGATGGTAAGGAAGCTCCAAGAGGTGCCCAAGGAGGCACACAACAAGCCTCAAGTGCCCAAATGCAAGAGGGAGCAAGATCCAAGCTCCAAGGGTTTGAGCTATGGCTACCCTGATTGACTGCAACCTAAGAACTGAATAAAAAACACTAAAAAAAACACTTCAATACCTCTGTAGCAATGCCTTAAGGGTGCCTCAATAGGTTGCGAAGGTGCTCGGGAAGCCGAGGAGTGATGGGAGCTCAAGAAGGTCGGCTATGGCTGTCGGGAAGGAGACCCAATGCTATAGGTATTTGAATGGGAGCTAAGAATGCCATGAACCAAACTCGAAAAGTTAGGAAGCCTCGCTCTGATACTAGTTGAAAGGCGAGAAGGATCTAAGCTTTCTTGGAAGTGAGCTATGGCATAGAGCAAGAGTAAGAAGAGAGAGAGACACAAATGGGAACTCCAACAATCACAATGTGTGAGCGGGCCTTTCTTTATTCAAACTGTCACTAAAAGAATAAAGAATAAAGTGACGGTGATGGGCGCCCACCACTTGCAGTGTGTAGTGGCGGGTATTGTCAATGTAGTAATACATGGGCGGCTAGGCAAAGGCTCCTTTATCCCCAAAGAGGAGTCATTGATGTGGAAGGAGCAGGTATTGCTAAGGAAGAAGGAGAAGGCAATGATGTCAAGAAAGAAGGAGACGATGACAGTGAGAGAGAAGCTGCATTAGTTGATACCACTGATATAGAAATAAGTTACACCACCACTAAGAGAGAAGGCTTAGCAATGGTGTTTATTGTGAAGAAGTTTCACCACTATTTCTAGCAATATCTTTCACCTTCTTTATCAACCATCAAGCCTTGCTTTATTTAGTGAATAAACCCTATGCAACCAAACACATAGTCTGATGGTTGTTTCTTTTACTTGAGTTTGAATTCTTTGTGGTTGTGACAAAAGGAAAACAACACTATATGGATAATTACTTATCCTAAGTACCCAATAGAGAACTCTCTAAAAAAAGAAATTACAGATAATCTTCATGATGCGCATGTCCAAAATCTCTCATGCAAAACATTTTTATAAAGAAAATCTAATTCCATATTAGGCTAATAGTAGCATAGAAGTGTTGGAAAAATGAATATCCAATATCCTAATAGGAAAATATTGGCTTCATCACCTCATACTCAAAACACAACCCTATTAGCTAATTGTTGGGAAATTATATTGTTTAGGTGATGGCTTATTGAGAAGGTGCATCTATGAGCATGAGATGAGATGATATCCTAGTGGAAGCACATATGGGCATTGCAGGATGACACTTTAACATAGACTCTATGGCATGTAAAATTTTACAAATCTTAGCTATGATGATGGCCCACCCTTTTTTGTAGTTTTACCAAATTTGTAAAACATTGTAATGAATGCTAGCATATGAAGGTATCTACACAAAAGGATAAGATGGAGCTCATGCTACATTGTAGCCTAGTAACCTTTTGAGAAATGAGGGATAGACTTAGTTGGGCCTATAAGCCATGTAGCCCAATTTTCACATGCTAAATACATTATTATTGTAATTGACTACTTGACAAAATGGATTGAGGTACGAGCTACTCATACAAACAGTGCTCAAATGATAGAAAAGTTCTTGTGGGAATAAGTAATCTCATGATTTTGATGTTCCCTTAAGATTTTGAGTGGCCAATGTACACAATTCATCAACATGAAGTGATCGCACACTTGTTGTCCACATGCATGGTCATTCACCACAAGTCCTCTCCTACTACCCTCAAGTGAACGACCAAGCAAAAGCCACGCACATGGAAATATATCAATGTATTAACTAAGACAATCTTAGCCTCTCAAAATGACTAGGAAAATAAACTCATGGTAGCCTTGTTGGCCTATCGCATGACCGACCAGATAATAATTGACAAACTTAACTCACCCATGAAACTAATGCCATACTATTAGTTGGGTTTTTAGCCCTAGCTTGAGAGTAACAACGCAAGAATGATGGGATGATAGAGAAGGTTATACACTGATCAATTGGTGAAACTTGAATGCTTATTGAAAACAAGGCTATTAGTGAAACATTCAATAATTTTTGAAAATTACAAGGTTGCAAGTCAAGTCAATCGAAGCATAAAGACCAAATAAGACACTTGATAAAAAGCTAGTGCTCATCTATCAAAAGAAGGCACTATATGTACAATTAACAATGTGCAATAGCCTAAAGGAATTGACAACTCAAAAGAGAAAAAAAGGTGTCTAATAAGCCATCAACTCATAAGCAAGAAATGAAACAATTGTAGCCCAATATTGTTGCTCAAACTAGAAGGAAAAACAATAGAACCATCTAATATTGACAATAAGGTAATTGCAAAACCATCTAAGCATCCAAAAATGTTTAACTTTAAAGAACCTATTTCACCTAAACAAAAATAAAAAAGACAACATTAACAACCTTGTGCTACTTGCCCAACGTAAGAAACCAGATCCTAAAGGTAATAGCCTAAGGTAATTGCAAAACCATGTAAGCATAAAAAAATGTTCAACTTTAAAGAACCTATTTCACCAAAACAAAAATAAAAAACTAGATTATAAAGGTAATAGGCTAAGGTAATTGCAAAACCATCTAAGCATCCAAAAATGTTTGACTTTAAAGAACATATTTCACCAAAACAAAAATAAAAAACACAACATTAACAACCTTGTGTTGCTTTCCCAAAGTAAGAAACTAGATCCTAAAGGAAGGCAAATGAAATGCCAAAGGTCTAAAAACAAGAAATAGAGATTGCTATCAGATCCACAATCAAAACATTTAATGGTATATCTACTTTCAATCATATAAGCAAGTAGCCACACAATCATACCCCCTCGGCCATAACCAAACATGCAATCTTAGCTAAGAACAAGATCATAATACCACCAAATAGAGAGAAACAGACTCCAATTCTAAGAGTATAATCAATACAATAACTCTAAAGATAAGCTTTTCTCAAGTAGATCCTCCTATAGGTTTAAAGCCTCAATTAATCATCAGATCTCTATGGAGGTGGTAGAAGAAAATGCACAAAAGGAGAATTCCTTGATATCTAAGAGCTTCAAGGAAGTTGATGATATGATATGTTAACGTTTTTACATGTATGATGAACTTGACATCAATTTATTGGTTGAAGAGCACAAAAAGCTACTAGAACTACTAGTAGTGACATGGGAAGAGTAATAATACATCTACAAAAATTATTATAGAAAAAGTCATAAAGGGCATTCCCAAAGTTGTCTTGATCCCCTCTTTCCATACTAAGTACCTAAAAAGAGCCTCTAGGAGGTATAAGGGCTAGAATGGGAAGTAAAAAGATGGAGTGAAAAGGAATGGTATACCATCAAATTTGAGTTGTTAAAATTAAAATTTGATTAATGATAGAGAAAATAAGAGCTATATGGAATTGCATGAGTGATCCAAAATATGTAGCTCTTGCTACATGTGTTCATAGTAGTACGAGACTTTCCATTACTTGAACAACTTCTATAACATGCTTAGCTTAACAAGCTACTCATAGAAGAAGAGTTGCATGTTGCTAGTAGAATAATCCAAGATGATGTGATAATGGATATAACTCTCAACATATCATTCTTGGACATGGCACACATATTCTTGATGCTTGTGCATCTTTTCAATACAATCCACACTTCTATGAGCGGCTTATTCCAAGATTGAGTGACAATGTATCATAATCCAACATCCTTAACTTGTGCATAAGTAAAAAATCCTTCCATTGTATAGATTACTTATAAATTGGAAAAAAACCAATGCACCCACAAGAGTCTAAGGTCTACAACACTCAAGAGTACTACTCTGTTTATCATGCGAGGGTGATATGAGCTATGGTATGCGGTAAAGTGCTAAGAAGGTTAGATTGTGTTCAAACTTTTTCAATTTTCCAAATTGGAATCAGTTACATGTCTATCAAGTGAATCCAAATCAAGAATAACTGGCAAGTGACAAAAGTTCAAGATTGAATAAGAAATCAATAAAAGAAGGATCTCTTGTAGATCACAAGATGTTGAAACATAATGAGGCAAGACCACTATAAAGCCTCAAGAATTCCACAAGCAATGCAACAAATAATCAATGTTGCAACCCTAACAACTTCAAGAAAGACTGTGATATCCCCACTTTGATTTTACCTGACTTCTTGCAGAATGGACTTGAAGGACTCTAAAATCATTAAATAGAGAAGATCTCAAGCAAAAAGACCCAAGGATCGTAACCCAACATTTTCCCAGATTGACAAGGATTATAGCCACTCGTCACAAAAGTTACCGCGTGAACGAGAGTTATGAGCCATATTAGTCATTAATGTCAGTGTCTATAGTATGGATGGTCCAAAAATACTAGATTTTTGGATAAAACTAGCATTTTTTTTATATTTTGGATATTGTTTATTATAAATATCCTAAAAAGCTATGGAAAGTTCTAGAATAGGGTGTCATGTAAAAAAACAAGTGGCTTTTTCAACCAGTTTTGGAGATTTTATGCAAAAAGAAGGATTGGCGAAATCATGCACGTAGCGGTTGTAGTTTAGAGGTAGCAAACAACACTCCGAACGATGAAGACAAGAAGGAGTGATTTGAAAAAATTTTGATTAGATGTCCTTGGGTTTCACCCCCCTTTCGAAGCCAACAAAATCATTGGATTGCATCTTGGAAGCTTTAGATTGTTGATTTTGCCAAGATCCCTTGCATAAAGAGCTCTTCTTCTTAGCCACAACCCTTCTTCTCCAATTTAGCTATAAATACGAGGCATGGGGAGCCATTGAGGGTAGTTGAAGCAAGAGAGGAGAGGCCCTTCTTAGGAGTATAGAGCAGAGGGAGTGGGGCAAGAGAAGCGTGAGCATGGAAATTTCTCATCAGGAAGACAAGGAGAATACTCTGCGAGCTCTCGAATTCAATTCCTCTATCCCTTCTATCCTATTCCCCTGTGGCTTCTCAATTTCTCAAAATTCTTGGTGATTGCTTTTCCCCCTCGGTCAATAAAAAATTCCATCAATCTAATTACCTCCAAGCTCCTTCAGGAAATTCTTATTTTTTGCAATCTCACGATGAAAGACTATGGCCCCGAAGAAGAAAGCTACGAAGGTCGCGAAGGCAGGAGAAGAGCTGCCAATAACACTGTGGACACAATTACTACAAAGGGAATGACAAGTACGGGGATTACAAATGAAGCCGCAAATACCATCAACCAAGCACCCGTCATGGACCCTCAAGTGCTATTTTTCTTAGATAAAAATAGCTAGTAAGACTTTATCCCATGAATAGGCAATAGAATCTGCATGTGTAAAATAATATTTTATTTGATTACTGCATATAATTTCTTTGAGGAATTCTTAACCACAAATTCCAAGGGGTAACTTGGGTCTGTACAAGATAAACCTAAGCGAGTACAAGGAAGGTACCGTGTCCCTAAAAGATTTAATATTTTTGATTTTTGTGTTGATAAAAAAAATCTATGATGGGTAATAGCAAATGCTAATCCTCTGTATATAAGGGACCTTAAGATGCAATTGCCAAATGATAATGTTCGTAATTAAACTAACCAAGATTTTATTTTATTATGGGTAAAGACCCACGAAACTCCAAGGGAGTTATCCTCAAGTATGAAATTCTTGCTTAAATTCAGTCTAAACTAATCCCCAAGGAAGAGGAAGTCCAAGAAGACTATTGGAAGGTATTGCCACTTATGCTGATTTATCTCAAATTTATTTTTCCACTTATGCTAATTTGCCTCGATGTCATTATTTTTGGAAATAAACTTGTTAAAAAGTTTATGTATAATGCATTCAAAATAAGATGTTTGTGATTGTAAGCTAGGTATTTATCTTTCCTAAAATCATCAAGCTAAAAGATGGATGATTGAGTATAGATCGCTGAATGAGGCAGTATTCCGGTGAACATAGAATGCCGACTGAGGCAGTATTCTTGATGATGGCGATAAACCTCCCCAAGACCAGCATGAATAAAACCTACTCCAAGGGGTTTTTCTTTTTTTGTTTCGTGTTAGTGAGTTTAGACCAATCATGATGCGAAAGGTCTTGTCATAGGGAGCTCTAGTCTGATAGGAGGAGGTGAGGATACCAGGGGGCTCTGGTCATAAACTCCCTAGGCTCTTACAAACTACCAACTATCCTTCGATCTCTAGACTATGTCTGGAAGTTCCAATACTAGTTGGGGAATGGAAATTAGAGAGAATAATACCTTTGAATAAGAAGATATTTATAAAATGTCATTTTTCTGAGAGGAACTCTTAAGAAGGAATTTCTTTACTTTATTTTTGTGTCATGAATTAGGGACGTGTAACAAATTTATATAAGGAGATAATTCAAATAAGCTATTTTTATATGTTGAACCTAAAGTGGTAGGTAATTAGATAACTAAAATTACTCTCTCGAGGGAAGTGGGAGGATGGGGATCTAGACCTATGGTGGCTGGGTGGTCTTGGTAAGCCGAGAGCTTTCCTTAAGAAGGAATAAAAATCACACTTGATGGACCATTAGAAATCAAAAAGCCTAATTCGCATCACTTTAGAATTCACTAATACTAAAACTTAGGTTGATCCTCATGGGAGTGGCCAAAACTTCCACTACTAAGGGGTAGTGAAAGACTCAAGTGAGCCTAGTTAGCAAACTCTAAGAGTTTTATCAAAATCCCGGAGGCCACTTCCTAGGACACTAAGAAGGTACCACTAAGAAAAGCTCGAGCGGCATGTTACACATGACATTTACACAAGACATACCTTGGCTTCTACTTCAATTACAACCAACTCTCTCAAGAGAAGATGCAACCTAGTTCATCAATAACTCAATATTTTTCACTAACACATTTGGTTCTTCTTCAACAACACTTGCATCAATAGCAAGACTTGTGCTTCAATGGTCTTGGCCTTAGTATTCATGGTATACACTTGAGTGCATGGACCAATCATGAGGGCCAAGTCTACTATCATTAATTGGCCTTACATTTACTTATATTCCCATTTTAATCCATGTAAGGCTAAAGGTCTTAATTGTATGACACTTTTCTTGTCTATTTATTTAAATTTTTTTTGGTAAGTTACTCATGAATATATGTGTACATCACGTGAATAATGTATTTTTAAAATATAATTTTTATATATTTTTTCCATATAAAAGGGTTATTCATAGATTGAATAGAAAAGGGTTATATTTTATTAAGAAAAAATTATAGATAAGAATATTTATAAATAGGCCTTGAATGCAAGTGATGTAGAGGATATACATATATTAACTTCCTCGAGAAAAATATAAGAGAGAATAGAAAAAAGAAAACTAGATAAAATGATAAAATGAGAAAATGAAATCAAAACTAATTCATTTTGGTTGTTGCCTTATCTATAACTAAAAAACCAAAATAAAATAAATATGCACATATAGGCACTACAATGCACATAGGGATTCTCAAGTTAGCAACATCTAGTGACCTTTGTCAACCATCTTCATCTCTAACCCCCCTAATCCCTCTTTCCAACTTCCCACACACACTTAGGATGAAACAAGGGCAAGTCACACCTAGGGAGTTTTCACTCACCTATGGGTAGACATGTCCCCTTGAATCACCTGCATATCTCTCCTCTACATCTCTTTTATTCTAGTACTAGCAAACCAAACCCATTCAAGCAAGGTGGGGAAGGTATTTCAAGAAGAAAGGTATCATTCATAACAACTACCATTTGCCTTATCAATCGGTCCACTAGAGACCATGCACTTTAAGATAGGTTGGTTTGGACTCAAAATTTGCCACCCTACTTCCTATATGTTCCAATGATCTCCTTCTTGGATCCTTTTCCTCAACAATGAATTTTTTTTCCATCCCTTACCAAATTCACATTTTTATATTTTATGTATACTCAAACCTTTTTGTCTTAGTTGTGGGTGGACTTGCACTTTATTATATCTAGAGAATACATTTAAGAAGCCATAATATTCCTTATTTGCAATGTGTTTGGTGTATAGTAACATGCTAATTATCTCTTATTATAGTTGCATTAACCTTTTTATAGTTTATTATACTCAAATTTGTTGTTTTAAAGTATCACAACAATAGCTAATACCTAGTCTATATGCTTGATTTCATAGAGCCATTTAGCATTTGAGAGGTCATCAAGCTCTTCTTTGATGTGGTGTGTATATCTAGGATTCATCTAATCAGGCATTTGTTTTACTAGTTTGTCATTAGCATACCTAGGTATGGTATGAGTGAGGATATGTGGTGGAACTCCCTTCACATCTATGTGGCTCCAAGTAAACACATCTAGGAACTCCTTGGGTAGATTGATGAGTTTAGTTTGGCATTCCTTGGTGAGATATTTGGCAACTTACACATGTTTGGGTATTTCTTCCTCTCCTAGGGTTAACTTTCTTCATCTTGGCGGGTCCCTTGATTAGTTTGCTTGTTTCACTTTGTCTTTTTATAGCAAGCAGTACTACAAATACTCACCCCCCCCTCCCTTCTTGAAGTTTGTGAGATTATATGGGAGATCTTAGGATTTGTTCACATTTTTACATAACAATCTTTATCGTCCATCATATTCTTCAACTCTACATGATGGAAAAGAATGCCTCTCCTTGTTCTCTAAGGCCAAAAATTTGAGGAATCTTAGAATCGTTATGAGTGTTGGTTTTGTCTCTGAGATTGATCCTTTTAACTTTCTTGAAGAGTCCATTTTTAAAGTCTCACCCATTTTAATGGGTGTGGCAATGACTTCAAGGGTTAGTATTGTGGGTTTAAATCCCATTTCTCATAATCTATGATCTTTAAATGGTTTTATGCCTCCAATTTGATTTGGTCCTGGCTATTCTATCATTTCTATTAGTAGCCCCTCAAATCTCTAGTCTACTAAGATCTATTCTATTGTTTGTTTGTGTGTGTTGTAGTTAGTGAACTTGTAATAATCTTCATTCTCATATTTTGACTCTTCTTCCTTTGATTCATGGTTTTCATCGTCATCAAAGTCATATTTTTCAATAAAAGTTATTGCTAGACTATTATTGTACTAAAAAAACACTTGATGCTACTTAGTCTATTTCTAGGTTTTCTAATAACTCTTTCAATAGAAGTAGACTTGCTTGTTCTTAAAGTAGAGTGACTGTGAGAAACAAGCTTTTTGAGTGAGCATTTGAGCAAGCTTTTTTAGGCAACCTCCATTTCTTGTTCCACATAGTCCACTTATTCCTCCTCTTCTCTTGGGCATATATCAAGCATCACTATTGCTCCTCCACTGCCACCACCACCACCACCATCTCTACCACCACCTCTACCACCACCAGCGTCACCACCTCCACTGCCACCTCCATCACTACTATCGCTACCACCTCTAGTGCCACCACCTCCACTACTTCCACCACCATTGTCTCGACCCATGTTTCTCCCTATTCGGGGTAAAGGTGCCTCTGCCTAGCTGCCCGTGTATTACTACATTGACAATACCCACCACTGCACACTACAGGTGGTGGGCGCCCATCACCGTCACTTTATTCTTTATTCTTTTAGTGACATTTTGAATAAAGAAAGGCCCGATCACACATTGTGACTCTTGAAGTTCCCATTTGGTCTCTCTCTCTTTCTTGCTCTTGCTCTCGTGCCATAGCTCTTCCAAGCAAGCTTTGATCCTTCACACCTTTCAACTGGTATCAGAGCATGGATTCATGACCACTCGAGCTTGCTTTGTGATATCTTTAGCTTCCTATTGATTACCTACACTCATTGGGTCTTCTTCTTGGCAGCTATAGTCGACTCTCTTGAGCTCCCGTCACTCCTTGGCTTCTCGAGCACCTATCCGGTCCCTTTGGGTACCCTTAGGGCATTGCATTAGAGGTTTTTCTTCATTTGTTTTAGGTTTTCATTGAGTTCACAATTCTATAGGTTTGAGAAGAGAAAGGGGGCAGCACCATTGAAGCTTCGATGCTTCATATCTTGACATAGATCTCTTGTGGCTACTTGAGGCTTCTTGTGTGCCTTCTTTGGCACCCCCTGGAGCTTCCTACCACCCTAACCAACACAAAAAAAATAGCAGCAACTCCAAGTAGAACAGTGTGATTTGTGCATGATCTACAGGCCCCTTGGATAGCTCATCTCTTGCTGATGGTCATCCCTTGCTCCTAGATAATTGTGGAACCCTTGGCAATGATGCTTGACATCCTTTGAAGCCTCTTGAGCCTTGAATATTGATCTTAGGCCCTGTAGCACTATTTTGAACTAGTTTACAACAACTTAGAGACACTAAATGTCAATGCTACACTAGTATTTGATGCCTATGCTTGTTTGGAGCTTCCTAGCTAAGCGATTGATGCCTATTGATGACCGATTGTTGGGGGATGCAAGGCATATGTATTGCCATGATCTTGGAATGATTTTTGGACTGAAAAATCTCAATTTTGAATAGGAAATCACTATTTTACAATAGTGGGCTGAAGCCTATTACTTCATGTTTGCCCACCATGCCTCTTGGAATTGGGACATGCTTTGGAGATGTACTTTGATGTATTGATCATCAGGGATCAACTTTGAGCTTGATATTGCTTCAAATCATTGGTTGAGCTTGAGCTCGCTTCGATAGCATTTAGATATCCATCTTTGATATACTTATGGCATGCACTTGTTAGAATATCAAGCTCCCATTACTCTCCTGTCAGTATGTATGACCGACATTAGCTGTGTCCAGTTGTATCAGCAAGTGTGGGACATTAAATAAGTCGGTGGTCTTAGACCTAGTGCAAATGGTCCTACAGACCTTAGTACTATTGTATACACCTATGTTATGTTAGTAGTCTATGAAATAATGGAAGATGATGAATGACCTGAAGGTTAGGTTGCTGCTCCATTACATTGTCTCTCTTCCTCTCTCTTCCAATATGGTATCAGAGCCATCATGGATGGGCTCTTGAAGGCATGAAGCTGTGAGAAAGATATGCAACCTGAAGACTTAGGGCAGTGGTTGAAGAGAAGTAGGCTGACAGTGTGCAGGCTGTCATTGTATCTGTGAAGGTATGCATTTTGTCATTTTGGGTTGTCATTATACAAGAGGGTTGCCCTGGCCTGTTTGAAGCATTGTAGAGGCTTCATTGAGTGCTCAAGAGCAAGCATCAACTATCCTTGTGGAGTATACCTGCTCTGCTGAAACCCCCAGGGCTGCTGGCGTGTTTGCGCCTGATCTTGAAAGGTCATTTTCTGCTGCTAATGAAGATATCAATCACTACCTAGTTGATCTCCAGCTTGAAAATGCTTCTTGGAAGGTCCTTTGATGCCTTGATAAGCCATTGCTTGGTCTGGAGCTGATGTATGAGTTGGAGCAGTGAACTTCATATTTGAAATGCAGTCCAGGTTTGTTACAAACAAGGAATACACAGCATGTATGTATCTTCAACATGAGATTTGAGCATAGATATGCTTATGTAGACATATGTATTGGTTGGTATGCTTATGAGCTGAAGTATTGGTAGCAAAAATATTCAAATCTGGAAATTTTTAATTGCTGGAAACTATCATTGAACAGGGTAGCATACACTAGAATCCTCCTAAAAATTTGAAGCCATTTGATTAGCATTTTGAGCTCTACTGAAGTGAGGGTTCATTCAGGAAGCATAAGTACTAAGTTTGATGTATTTGGGTTGCATTTTACTGATAAAATATTCAGATCTGAAATTTTATGACAGCCTAAAAACTGTCATCATCATATACTCATTGCCTTGAAGAAGTGCATGCCTTTTGTTACCTATACAGGGAGTTGTATGGTACGGGATATGATTGTTGAATGCTATGAGCATTGAGATGAGCATTGAAGGCTCTTAAAAATTGAAATCTGAATCTGAAAAAAAAAGTTTTGTATTGGCTGGTCATAAATAGTGAATGCATTATATGACATTGCCTCTTACAGATAGAGTGTTTGCGGATGCTTGTTTGGTCATGTATTGACCTGTACACACAGTGGCATATGTATGAAGTGGCTTGAGGATCTCTTGGGCTAAAATACATCTTGGTTTGACAGTTTATTGGCTGTATACAATTTGTGAGCAGATTTATGTCACTTGTACTTGTTGGATATGCAGTGTTTTGTGCCCGTATGACTATGTCTAGTTGCCTACATATACTAGCAAATGTCTGGGAAAGTTTGGAGCATGTATGACATGTTTTAAAGTGGTTTTTGACAGTAAATTCACTGCTAGTTACTGAAAAATTATAGGTTTTAGACTGCGTATTCTCTTTACTGCAATAAGCTTGCATGACATAGAGTTACAATACTTGCAAAGTCTATGTACTGGACTGATGTACCTACAGGTTATACCACATGTTTGTGGATGTTTTTGAGGTTGTAAAGGGCTGAAATACCCTAGTTTTTTTGCAGAGAATAGTTGTAGAAAACTATCATAAACAGTCAAGGATTGAGGTTAGTCATAGTGACTTGTTGGCTTGCAGGAAGTCAGGCAGTGACTAAATAATGTATGGTACAACATGGCAAATGAAGAAAGGACTGACAACATAACCCAGATAGTGGGGGAAAAGCTTGACAGTAACAATTATGCCATATGGAAGTTCCGCATGTAGAACTTCTTAATAGGGAAAGGCTATTGGGAGTTGGTGACTAGAGCAGAAGCTGAACCTGAGCTCCCAGATCGACCTACGGCTGATCAGAGACGATTACACCGAGCTTGGACAGAAAGAGCTCGTAGAGTCTTGCACTGGCTCTCCTTATGTATCTCAGATGCCATGGTAATGCAGATAATGAACTGCAGCTCTCCTAAGGATGCATGGGACATTTTGGTCAAGTATTATGGCACAACCACAAGTGCCAGGAGGATACAGTTGAAGCAGAAGTTCAACAACATGGAGAGGAAGAGCAGATCTATACAGGATTATGTCACAGAGGTTAAGACCATTGCGGATCAATTGGCATCTATTGGTTCATAGGTTGAGGATGAAGACATGGTTGCTGTGACCTTGAACGACTTGGGGCCTGAGTATAAGTCTTTTGACACTTCTGTGTCTATGCGGGCTGAAATGCTTGATTTTAATGAGCTGGTTGCATTGCTTATCCATGAAGAGGTTAAGCTTGGTTTGGCTCTACAGGATCTAGCAGTTCTAAAAACAAGGATGCAATTTTCTATTCCAATCAACGTGGCCGTGGAAACCGTGGTAGAGGCTATGGATTTGGCAGAGGAGGCCAACAAAATGCATCCTATGGCAATAACAACCAGTAGGTATCAAATGTAAGAAGTGGTGGAAACTTTAGAGGTAGGGGGAGATCTAGCCCTAGAGGTAGAGGCTTTTGGCAATAGCAGCGTCCATCTGACAATCCGAACAAGGATAATGATTGTCATTACTGTGGAAATTATGGGCATATTGCCAAGGATAGCTGGAAGAAGTAGGGCAATCAGAAAGGCAAACAACATGGGCATTTTGCTACATCTAGTCAGGCAAATGATACTTCAGGAGATAGATTGTTTGCCATGCAGTATGTAAAAGACAGAGTTGCTGAAAAATCCACTAATGATGCAGTTTCGTATATTGATTCAGGGGCATCGAACCATATGACTCCTCATGGTGATTGGTTCACTGATATGGTGGATGAAAAAAATGGCTATCTTTGTACAGGTGATGACACGCAGCATAGCATTGAGCATAAAGGCAAAGTGCCTCTTGTGGTTCATGATGGCAAAAAGAAAAATTTGCATGATGTATTGCATGTTCCTTCGATTACGAAGAACCTACTGTCTGTTGGTCAGATGACGGGGAGCAGAACTTGCAGGTTAGATTCAACAAGCATGGTTGCTCTATTGAAGAGTTTGGTAATGGATGTAAGTTAATAGCTCGTGGTCATCACAGGAATGGCAGAATGTTTACTCTTGATGCTACCTTGCTAGAGCTGAATTCAGCCATGTTTGCCCATGGTTAGAGACTTGAAAATTTGGCACAAGAGAGTGGGGCATGTAAATTTGCAAAGGCAACAAATTATGCAAAAAAAACAGCTTGTTACATGTTTACACAAGTTCCAATATTCAGATATTGGTCATGTATGTGATGCTTGCCAGTTTGGTAAGCAGTCAAGGTTGCCATTGTCAGGCATGTAAGGCAGAGTACACATCCATTGCAATTAGTGCACTCTGATGTTTGGGGGACAGCCCATAATGCATCCATGGGAGGCTCGAAGTATTATGTTACATTCATTGATGATTACAGTCGCTATACTTGGGTTTACATTCTGAAGACAAAGGATGAGGTGTTTGCTATTTTTCAGTAGTTTAAAAAGCAGGTTGAAAAGGAATTTGACTGTTATATCTCTTGCTTGAGATTAGATAGCGGTGGGGAGTATGCGTCAAATGAGTTTGACAACTTTCTGGCTGAAAATGGCATACGTAGGCAGCTTACCTATAGCTACACTCCTCAGCAAAATGGGGTAGCTGAAAGGAAGAACATGGTCTTGATGGAAGCTGCTCGTGCCATGATGAATGAGAAGAAGATGCCACTCTATTATTGGGTTGAGGCTCTTATGATAGCCATGTATATCTTGAATCGGACTCCCACTGCAGGTATTCATGAGATGACACTGTTTGAGAAGCTGTATGGCTATAAGCCGGATGTAAGTCACATGAAAGTCTTTGGCTGTCTTGCTTATGTGCATATTCCAGATGAGAAAAGGAAGAAGCTGGATCCAAAAGCGCATAAGTGCGTCTTCATTGGATATTCGCAAGAGAAGAAGGCATACAAATGCTATGATCCCTCTACTAGGGAGACCTTGGTGAGCAGGGATGTTATTTTTGATGAGATGGGTTTTTGGTATGTATCACTAGCAACAGTGCCATCGGATATGCCTTCCACTCATGTATCTACAGTTGATCTGTAGTAGAGCACTGCTATGATATGACCTAGTAGTCAGACAATATCTCCATGGACAGGGAGATTGAGGAGCTCACCGTCCACTAACACCAGTATGTCAGTGAGGGGGAGATATGATGTCGCGGACAAAGGAAAAGAGAAAGTTACTAAGGATGTATCTGGGATGATGACACCTTGTAGGATGACTTCTGGATATGAGTCTACTGACACTTTAGACAGTTAACTTGGTATTCCGATTGTCTATACGCCTAGCGCAAGGCAGAGCAGGTACATTCCACCTCATGAGAGAGGGGAATCGAGCAGTGTACCACAGCTTAGATACTCACAGAGGGTTAGATACCCTGTTGACAGGTTGACATTAGTGGCTACATTGCAAAGCATTATGCTTACATGACAAAAGTGATGGAGGTTAAAGAACTAGGTACATATGCTGAAGCAGTGGAAAATGAGAACTGGTGTGCAGCTATGGATGAAGAAAGGAATGCCTTAGTTGAAAATAAGACATGGGATCTTGTGCCACTACCTGAAGGAAAAAAGAATATTGGCTACAAATCGGTCTACAAAATCAATGTAAAATATTACAAGGCACAGCGAAGAGAATCTGAGATAGAGATAGAGAGTACACAACAGAAAAGAGGAGAATCAGTAAATTCTTTAGCTCCAAACAACTGATACAAAGATGGCTTTGTCCACCAGTGCGCTTCCACTGTGTGAAGCTTAGATGGCGATCTAGACAGAAGATAGGTGAAGAGCTTAAGGCTAGCTAAAACAACAACTCTGACTGGGTGAAAGAAATAAGTCGGTGGTCTTAGACCCAGTGTGAATGGTCCTACGGACCTTAGTACTATTGTATACACTTATATTATGTTAGTAGTCTATGAAATAATGGAAGATGATGAAAGACCTGAAGGTTAGGTTGCTACTCCGTTACATTGTCTCTCTCCCTCTCTCTTCCAATAGTACTTTACTTATGTCTGACTGGTCTTGACATGCTTGGCCTGTGCCACTACTACATGCCCGTTACATTGTCTAGAGCTGGATGCTACTGAGCCTTACTTTGGCTTGACATTTGATTGTCCGGAGCTTACTTTGGCTATTTCTTGGCTTGCTAGAGTTACAATTTGATGTCTATGGATGCTATCTATGGATGCTACAAAGCCTATATGCTCGAGATGTCTCGTTGATTCTTGATCTTGGACACATGTCGCTAGTGCACTCTTACATGCTTTGTTTGAGCTTTCTCGCTTGACATTTACAGCTTTTGTGCCAATGGGAGTGTCTTGATATGCTTGAGAGAAATAAAGCAAGTGGGTCTATGCTACTTGAGCATTTGGATACTTGAGACTAGGATCTTCACTTGGATGTTGCATGGTTGATATGCTGTGGTCCTCACAAATGTACTTGGGTTGATTTGGGCTTTGTACTTCCTGAGCATACACCTATTTGTATCAGATCTTGCCAGTGTTTTGTACACTTTGCCCTATAACATAGGGGGTATGCCAGCTTACTAACGGATTCATTTGACATGCTTGTGTGTTTTTTCGATGTTTGTATGACTATCACTTGTTGATTTATGCCCACTTGATGCCGGTTATGCTTTGATAGCTAGTGGTTGACTTGGTGCATTCATTTTGCCTACAGTTTGCTCTCATTGTACCTAGTTGTAATTTATTACAACAAGCAGTTATGCATGGACTCACATGGAATTTTCATGCTAAATCATCCTAATTTTATGTACTTTTGACAGTTCGTGGTGGTGGGTAGCATCATTAGCTATCAGTTCATGGTCATTTTGCCTTGGTTTTAGTGATATTTTGGATGTTTACAATAGAAAACAACAAGCAGTTCCTTTTTGGACTACAGTATGGCATCTTCTTCCACTGATAGTGCTATCTTCAACATCATTAAGCTTGATGGTACGAATTATGCCTATTGGAAGAGCCAAGTTTGGCAGATATTGGTGTAGAAATCGGAGATAAAATCACTAAGGTTGCATGAAGAGCAACCTGAAACTATGATTAATGATGAATGGAGTTGACTTTGATGAAGTCTTTTCTCATATGGTCAAGATGACCACCCTACACTTGGTTTTGGCCTTAGTTGTGCAGCTTAAAGCCACCGAGGCTTGCAAGGAGGCTATATGGTTAAGCCGTTTGGTTCATGACCTTGGGATTGATGCTATACCTACATTGCATTCGAATTCTATGAGTACTATTCAGCTAGCTAAGAATCCGGTCTTCCATGCGAAGATAAAATACATTGAGGTGAGGTATCACTTCATATGTGGGGTCGTGGAGGATAGGTCTATAGACCTTGTCAAGATCTCCAGTGATGAAAATCCTGTAGATTTTCTCATGAAAAGCCTCACCACTGAGAACTTTGCCTTCCTCCGGAGATTGATGGGCATTGGATGAGATGACATTTTTTCTCATCCTATTGTACATGTGTGCATTGTTCTGTCTTTTATTTTTTTCTTCTTCTTTTCACTCTTGACTAGGGTAGATTCACCTTTAAGTGGGAGGTTGTTAGGGGTAAAATTGCCTCTGCCTAGCTGTCCATATATTACTACACTGAAAGTAACCGCCATTGCACACTGCAGGTGGCGAGCGCCCGTCACCGTCACTTTATTCTTTATTCTTTTATTGACAGTTTGAATAAAGGAAGGCTTGGTCACACTATGTGACTGTTGGAGTTCCCATTTGGTCTCTCTCTCTTTCTTGCTCTTGCTCTCCCTCCATAGCTCTTCCAAGCAAGCTTCGATCCTTCTCACCTTTCACTCCCCCCATGTTAAGTACCTCAAGTACAAGAGCCCCCCCTCCCTCTCTCTCTCCCATATCTTACCAATTATCTCTCTCTATTTTCCTCATTCCCATCTCTCTCTCTCTCTCTCTCTCTCTCTCTCTTTGTGCCACTTGCAAAGATACACACACACACTCTCTCTCTTTCTCTCTCTCTCCCTCCCTCTCTTTTCCTCCTCTCTCTCTCTCTCTCTCAATTAATAACTTCCCTCTTTCTCTCACTCACTCACTCATTCACACACACACACACACACACACACACACACTCTCTCTCTCTCTCTCTATTTCTCTCTCTCTCTCTCTCTCTCTCTCTCTCATCCTTATTTGCTTAGTCTCCAACAAAAATCCATGTCATGCATTTGTTTTTCGCAATCCTCTTAATTTTTCAAGGATCAAGGGTTTTCATGAGATCCATTGTCTTAGACACTTTTAGTATTTAATATCAAGGTGATAAGAATATCACATTAGTACTCCCACACGCGTATATACATTCACATACCTCTCTCTTTTATGTGTGTGATTTACAATTACATCTTGATTTATTATCACTTCCATTGTGCACACATAAGTAAAACTGCACCGCACATGTTTTTACTACATTCAATTGAGTATTATTATGTGAACTTACTACAAGAGGATATGATATCAAATAGTTTGTTACACTTATTGCAAAAACATACGATGTATGTGGTTTTTCAAATTGTTAAAATATTTAATATTGGGACAACAATATTACCTCATTGTTACTCAATCCACCATGCACATATGTATTCACATGCATCCATGCATCTATACTCCACCCTTCCCTAGTTATTTTGCATGTGCTTTATTTACACATCTTATAGTATTGCAATTGAGCCGAGGCCTATACACAATCTCCTTCACTTGCACATTCCTTTCTCTTTCTCCTATTCTCTCTCATCTTCATTTCATTGTACTAAAAAATCATCATCATTTCACTTGCACATAAAATATCAATTGAGCTCCATTGTTGGAGGGTGGAATGGGTGATCCCTAAGAAAGTCTAGGACTAAACCATGGAAGGATGCTAGCTCAGTCCAGTAGGGAAGGATGTGCTCCAAGAGGATAGTGTCCATGGGGTTTCTCTCAAATGGGGGTGGGCATATAAAGGCATTGGATGGATTCATCTACATCTTCTCTATGCTATCATCCACAAATAGTGTCATTGTTGGTCTAGCCTAAAGTGTAGCCAATCAATGCCATCAAAACATTTCAAGAAAAGGGGCTTTGTGTAACTCCTTCCAAAAAAAGTGGTTATGGGAGTTTCTTTGCACTTGTCTTGTCCATATTGAAATACAAAGGTTAGTGCTTACTTTGACGACTTCATACATTCACTTCTAACCAGTTGGAGTAGCTCTCTCAAGTTACCTTTCTCCATTGAGCTCCAAACATCAATGTCAAACAATGTGGATCTTTCCTTCAAAAACTTTGTGATACTTGGCCACAAAATCACCCAATATCTGCCATTTCCAAGGGCTTCACCAATAATGATCCCTTCTACTTTGGCTACGTATGTAGAAGTACCCCATTCACATTGAATACAATTAATTTTTGTATTCTGGGAGGTAGGTGTACATGTGCACGTGGAAAGGTGAGCATGCATATATTGGTATGATGAAAAATAGTACTATATTATAGTCAAATATTATACAAGTTTATGTTAACATGTTACCTTTGATCTTACAAAATTTCCATCTTTGGAAAAGTGATATAGGCATGCAATTTGTCTATTGGAGTTTAGTGCTACTAATGCAAGGTCACCACATCCCGTATTGCAATCTAAAATGGTGTCCCCTTCTTTTGTGTATATTTGCAAAAGAAAGCTCTAAAAATCCCTACCATGTTGCATGCCACGTACAGTATGCGGTATTCATATAAGGAATTAGGAAGCTACTAAATACTTACAAAACATCTTTGTAGTAGATTAACAACATTGGATCTCATATTGATCTCTCACTAGGCATCTGATGTATCTCACATCCACTCATTTGTAGTAATGTCATATTTTGCAATTTTTGAAGTGATAATTCCATGTTAACTGATGTTGATTGCATGTACACTAGAATCATATCACATGTGCCTACATTTAAAGCATTTAGCAATTACACTTATTGAATGGAGCCTGCAAGTGTGATACATAAATAGTATCTAGCATGACCATACCTCATGACTTTAAAGCTCTCACCTCTCTATCTCCAATTATACAAACAGATGTCTCACAATGAACAACTTGTGCCATGCTTATAAGGCCCAACACTTCTACCCTAACTCCATCCATCGACATCCATTCTCCACAACCTACTCGATGAGATCTACGATGGAGTGTGTTGTGGCAATGAAAAATAACATCATTTTATCCTTGAGCACACGATCAGCTAGATGCATTGTTGAGAGTGGAAAAAGACTAAATTTTTGACTGATTTTTGTTGTTTTGGAGGTTTGAATGATTGATTTTTGATGGATTTAGAGTGATGTATGATTGTTAATGGAAGTGTTTGAGAGTGTTTTGGATGATATTGATTATGTTTTGGAAGATCATGATGATTCTTAGTGGAGATATGAAGCTCTGTGATGTTCTAATAGGTTCTGTTGAGGTTCTGATTGGTTATATATACCTTCTGTATAGCTTCTGTTTTGTTCTGATTTTCTTCTGTATGAAGCATGGATTGACAATTAATGAAGGTTGAGATCTTTTGAAAGCCTATTGAATAGTTTTTGATAGTTTGGAATGGTTTTAGTATGAGTTATGAGGTTCTGATGACCTTCTGTAACCCTCTGTAAACCTTTTGTAGAGCCTTTGTCTCTACTCTGTCTCTGCCCTGTAACTGTTCTGTATCTGCTCTGGTACTATACTGTACTGTTTTGTAGACCTTCTGTAAGTGTTTTGTAGAATGTATGTGTTACTTTGAGAAAGTTTTCTAACTTTTGGAAAGGATGAATCTAAGTTCAAAAGAGCTAAAACAAATGGAAGAAGCAGCTGCTGAAGACTGAAGAGAAGACTGAGTGACAGTGACAGTAGTGAGCTATGAAGAGATACTGTAGTGGCTCTGGTGTCTCTTCACATCAGACATACCTATTGGGAGGTGAATCCACAACCTAAGAGGGATTATTGAGAGTTATCATGAGAGTATTGTAGTGAGGATATGATGTACTATTGAGATAGAGAGAGAGAGAGAGAGAGAGAGAGAGAGAGAGAGAGAGAGAGAGAGAGAGAGAGAGAGAGAGAGAGAGAGAGAGAGAGAGAGAGAGAGAGAGAGAGAGAGTCAGAGATAGTCAATTCTATCAAAACAGTGTAACTGTATATGAGAGATTGATAGAGAGAACTATGAAGACATTGAAGATGGATAATATGTGATTGATTTCCATTCAAAAAAGGTGTATTCTTTTATATTCTTTGTTCTATTGATGGATTCTATGAATATGTTGAAGATTATGATTGATTCTATCAAATCCGTGGGAGATATCTACTATGATGCTGCATGAAGATTTGTTGTTTCCTTTGTTTTGGTCGTCAAAAGAATGAAATAAAATCTTGTTGATGTTACAAGATAGATTTTCTTGCAGTAGAATCCCCTTTTCCTTAGTGTTTCTCTTGGGGCTCCATGCATGATATCAATTGACTCTGCCTCAATATGGGAGTTGCATGATGGAATTACATCTCCCAATTCATGCAAGACAATATCTTTGGGGAGACAAATCATAATGATATCGCATGTTGTGTTTGTGGTTTCTTTATCAACCTTGATCATCTTGTGTTGGTTGACCTCCTCCAATGCCTCTACTAATCAAGAGAATGCCTCACTTGGCTAATCACTTTGTAATGCATTTCCTATCTTGAATGGGTCATAGAGAATAGTATGCCACTCCATCTTCACCATCGTAGTAGCATGGAAGACATCATCTTGCAAGGGGCCTTCCACGTGACTTTCAATATGAACCTTTGCACATTGACCTCACAATTAGCAACAAATTCTTCTTTTTTAATGTTATTATAGATAATATTGTTATTTTTGAATGTTATTATAGATAATATTCTTGAGACACATTTGTTTTCCTGTGTATGTGGCTGGCACATCCTCCACCATTGTAGTTGCGTGGGAGACAGTGTCTTGCAAGGGGACTTCCACGTGACTTTCAATATGGCCCTCTGCATATTGACCTCACAATTAACAACATATTCTTATTTCAGAATGTTACTATAGATAGTATTCTTGAGGCATGTTAGTTCACCTATGTGTGTGGCCGGCACATCCTCTACCATTATAGGTTCATAATCACGAATTGTATCCCCCTTGCAAAAAGACAAATCATCCTTATTGACATTATAGTGTGGGGAAAAGAAACCACAAGTCACACTTGTTGATTGATAGTTGCCATGCTCCTTGGCATTGCTAGTTCATGTTCTTGCATTCTTTCCTTCCCTACATAGGGCAAAATGTTACTATTAACATTGTGCAATGATATAATTTTTTAAAGCTCTCGTGTCATCTAATCATGGTATGTGAAGTTCAGGAGCATTGTTTCTATATCTCTTTGCTTATGGGCCATGTCTGTTTTGTCACTGCAAATCCAAGACCTTTAGTTATTTCAACCTCTACATAGTACAAAATTCTTATTGTTACTTCAATGATGAATAAGGTTTACATGCTTTCACATTGTGAATTTTTTGCACAAGGAAGTTTACATCTCGATGCTCTGTAATACACATGTTAGTGGGATGTGATGCCACATCCTTGCCTGTTCCCTCACCATTTTTTGCATGTTGCATGTCTCTCTATAGTGGTGTGTGTTGTTGCCCCAATCTATAAAGAATGCATAATGGGACAAGCAGTGCCTCATACGGAAAATACCGAATCTTGTATTAAGCATCTTATAAGAAATTCAAACATAACCATACAGAAATATGAGAACACATACTTCATCACTAATACTCAGAGATTCAAAAATCAAACATAAGGAACATGCTGGAAATAGAGTAGAAACATAATGAATGATGACGCCAATAATTAGATCTAATATATCATATACATAGTTCATGAACATCAAAGATGATCCAAAAAACAAGAATGACACCAATGGCCTCTTCTGGTCACGTTTTACAATTGCCTATAAACTACATTTCATGAGGCATATAACTTCATGAGGCATTTAAATACTGCTTTACATAGGAAATAGTAAAGACTAAGGATCTAAACCATGCTAAGGGCAAACAGTGCGTCAGGCCAACGGTTAACACCTAGCACAGCCATGACCCTCGAACCCTTACATGAATCATGATATCAAACACCTTATCCAAAATTGACATACCAAATGAGAAAAATTATGCCTTACTCACAGCCTTGCACCATGAAGTAAGCCACAAAGAGAAACGATAAGTAGAGCCTCTCTAGTAGGATACTTATAGTCCTCTACTATAGTTGTATAATCCACTCAAGAGATAGTCAAAACAAAATAAAGGCATACATAGTAAGTATGATGAAAAAAATAAACAAAATATGATAGTGGAACAAGAGTGTCTCATGAGCGGTGAGGCTCATGAGCATCATGAGAGTCAGTGATAGACTACTCCTTTGCATGTTACTCATGAGATACAAGAGGCAAAACATTCATGTCATGAATCCTGTCAACTGTAAGCTCCCTGATCTTTACATGTTTATTAATATCATGCAATACATAATTGATATCAACCTTGACAACATCAATATCTGAAAAGATGATTTTCAACATTGTTTTGAGGCTTCAAACCATGAGACATCCTCCCAGCAATAGAAACCCATTGATCATGCATAACCCTAACCAATGCATTCTTCATCATGATAATAATAATCTATATAAATACTGATCTATCAAGATCTACATCCAAATCTAGTAATATATGAATCTCTTTATCAATATCTTGACTTTGTTGCATGGTTCTAATGGTTACTTGCTCTAAATAGCTCTTTTTTTGCATCAGCTCACCAATTTTCTATATTAGGTTAATGTGCAACAGTAAACCTACTGCTTGCAATAATGAATCTACTACCTGCAACAATGGTAAACTTGTTGCCTATAGTGGTGTTACGGTCTCTCGCAGCAAGGTTGCAATTGCCTTCATCAAGATTGTAGTTTTCTATAACATGAATGACATTTGTTTTGTCCATTCAAGACAAATAAATACTACTGTCAGCACTAAAATATCACCAAGTGCAATGAGATATTGTCAAAGTTTGAGAACTATTTATCCCACAAAACTAACAAATGACCATAATTTCCATAGAATTCCACACTACAACTGCTTCAGGCACTACAACCATGACATCTATAAGTCCTTCTATAGCTCATTACAATCAACTTGAACAATGTCCCCTTGCATTATAGCTATAATGAAAGTATCTACAATGATTGCTGACAAGTAATAGCAATAGTTCTATAGTACAACCATTTCAATGAAATATACCAGGGTTGAGAACCTCGGGTAATTCACTATATGTATACCCTCTATATCACATGTGTTCAAGGCCTATTTATAAATATCCTTATCTATTAAATTGTCCTTAGTAAAACATAACCCTTTTCTATTCAATATCTAAGTAACCCCTTTATATGGGACCCTTTTGTATGTAAAAAATGTGTAAAAATAGCATTTAAAAAATCCCTTATGTTGAACCCACATGATACATGAATATATTTATGATTGACCTCCTCGAGTGCTGCGAACTCATCATATACAATGACATCCATAATAAATCATTGACAATGAAGATATAGAACCATAACATAATAAGTAGATTATTGCTCCAACTGCAAAGAATAATTGTGTTGACTTGAAAATATATCAATGATGCTCTAGTATTTTCATCATAATAAATATATTGCAATGTACCACCCGATTGGGATGTTGAATAAGACATTGCATCCTTAAAGAAATATGTAAGATAATCCACAAGAACTTGTATCTACTGATTTTCAAGTACTTGGAACCAGTAATCATCACGTGGTTGTTGTATTTGCTATTTTTGAGGTTGTTGTAGCACTTCTAACTATTCTTCAGCCTGATGTAGTACATTTTGTTGTTATAGGAAAATTGTAGGAATTCAACTTGCTATTGTAGGTACTGCAAAAATTGAGCTTGCTATTGTAGGTACAATGAAAATACAAACTATTGCTGTAGAAAATTTGGTTGCTGCCTACAAGAATTTTGGTTGCTACTATAGGAAGTGAAGGTACTGCTATAGGAATTTAGAGTCTTGTTGTAGGAATTGCTTGAATTTAGGTTCATGAAGATCATTTTGAAGCTTTCTTGATACAAAAAACTATAATATACACTTGCTACAAGCATCCACTTCATACAACATTAGCACTTTCATTGTTAAAAAAACAATCAACATGAATAACATCAACCATTCCTGCTACAATATGAACTACATAGATATCCACTGTAGGTACTTGCATACTTCTAGATGCTACAACTTCAATGATAGACGGATCAGAGTCCTCAGAGACTTCAAAAATAGCAGTTTTAATGGAAACATCAACAACGTGATCATTCAATGCATAGAGATCCTCAAGAATAACATCTTGACTTGAATCAAGAGAAAATACCAATCGTGTATACAAATCAACAATTTCATTATCCTTCTGCAAAACAACTTCCTCAAGAGTATTAATGACTTCGAAACAATAAGAAACTTGGAAATCCATTACATTTCTCAGTTGAAAAACCTCTTAATGTAGTAGTGCTTTATCCTCTTGAAGCCGATTAATAACAAAAAAAGCTTCAATTGCTACAACGTTGGTCGCATTTCTCTCCTTTTCAAGATCAACAGAAAACCAATGAATCATCTCAATTGGAGATTGACATTAGGAGAAATATAGACTCTCTTTTTTGCCCCTTAAGGGGTTTCTCTCACCTCTTTCACTCTAAAAAGAGATTCCAAAATAATGTTATAATAAGATATCTTCTACAATCAAGTAAAATTCGTATTTATATTTTTAATAAAATTCACTTATTAATTTATCCCCAAACTGTAGGATAAGGTCCCTTTTCCTCAAAATCCTCACAAATAAAAAAATACAATTTATTTTATCCAAAAACGGAGCCAATCATTGATAGACGACTCTTTAATACCCTCATGACTTTTCAACATTAAAATATATTAGAATCATTCTCATTCCTGCTTCTTAAAAGGACAAAAGTTTAAAAACGGTATAAGTTGATGTGCACATCATATTTTAAGATTTTTTAAAATCCAAAGATACATTTTTGACCTAAGTGTTTTCTTGTAAAATTTTATCTCTTTTGGACAAGTATATGCCCATTTCTAGGTATTTTTTCCTTCCCTCTAAAAGCTCTAGTTTTATCCCAAAATTTGTGTACTCTTCACTTTCCCTTCAAAATATGCCATTCTTGCATACGAAATATTCTGAAGCAGCATTGAGGAGTGGTTTTGATACCATTTAATGAAATCAGATAATCTCCATCTACAACACTCTCTATACTACTACAAGCAATCTCCCTCTTCAATAGTCTATACTATAAGCAATCAAGTGATAATGAAGTTATCTTTATTTTTTAATCTCTTTGATGTTATTATTCTTCACAATTATGATTTAATCCTTAAACAACAATTCATGGACAGAGAGAGAGAGAGAGTATTTGACTATGTGTGATGAACTAAGAAAATAAGTGAGTGATAGAGAGTACATTTGGGCAGAAGATAAGATTATGTTATTGTTCTCCACTATCCAAGCTTTTTGTAATGTGCCCGGACTATCCAAGCACGTTTTAGTGGTCCATCCAGAAACGAATCTAAACTTCGTTGCCCGGCACTCCCATGGAATGTTACGGGGTTTGCCACACCTAGGGTTTCCCAATTCCGCCTCGCAATAGAATGTTTGCGGCCCAATCCACTAGGATCGACCTAAAATCTAGGTTCCTGGTGGTCAAGGTCTCTTGAAAGCATTCTAGTGTTGGGTCCTAGACATGCTACATTACGGAAAGATACCCAAGCCGAAACTGACCCATACCGCAATTGGTTTAAAGAGAATGAAAAACAAGAGGGATGTGTTGCTCGACCTCTCTGCCTGTAGGGCATATTCCCATTTTGGTTCCCTAAAATGGCATGAATCGGGGTTTTAACTTAACAATACCTAAATGTCAAATGTCGGTAAAACCTTGTGAGAAGCCTTCCAGTTCTTTGGGACAACCCTACCAAAGGATGGAACCTTTGCGGATTTCACCCACCCGCTTCCCTCAATGGGTATTCTTTAGTTATCTAATTATGTCCTATCACATTTATGTGTGACATTTAAAATAAACTTCCTTAATTAAGCCTTTTAAGGAACAGGTTTTGTTCACATAATTTATGACACAAACACGAATACAAAGCAAGCAATCCTTTGACAACAAGTTCAAACAAATTTCCTAATTTATATTTTTGCATTCCTTGGCCTTTATTTGATCTCTTGAACTATTGGAGTTTCTCAAATCAATGCATCCTATAAAATTGATGGTATCCCGCTTCTCTCAATGGGCATTCTTTAGTTATCTAATTATGTCCTATCACATTTATGTGTGATATTTAAAATTAGCTTCCTTAATTAATCCTTTTAAGGAATAGGGTTCATTTGCATAATTTACAACACAAACACGAATACAGAGCAAGCAATCCTTTGACAACAAGTTCAAACAAATTCCTTAATTTATCTTCACGTTAATCTTCGTCTCCTGCCCGTACAAATGATATTATGTATCCCTTCTATTCAACAGAAGTACCCAGTCCAAATCACATGGCACCATATATTCCATCCATTATCTAGAATAGGATCTTCCAATGCCATAGACGTTGGGCTCACGGCAGTCTTCAACTTCGTTTCGGACTGGGCAAGGGATGTCCAAAGCTCCATCTGACCCGAAGTGACCTAGGAGTGAGATACAACTTTTGTTGTTGGCCTTTTCACCACTTGACCTTCGGCCCATGAATCGAGCAATGCCCTCTCGGGTTGAAGCGCGGTTTGAGCTTGGAGACAATCCACCTACACAAAATATCCTTCCTTAATTAATCCAATTAGGAATCAAGCACAATCAAGGCAATTAGCCTGATATCATCTACCAATAAAACTTTCCTTTATTTTCCATGACAACTTGTCATTACTGACCCCTGCCATCTATTTACCATCAAACACAAGCACTTGGAATAATCATCCAAATCACATCCCAACAATCAATTTAATGGAAAAGCATTTAGGACATTATTTGATCAATCAACAAAAACAATGGTATCCTTTTCCAAACATTGTAGGAATAGTCATGATAACATTTCCATTGTGTATTTGCTCTCCCCCTTGGGATCAAAGAGCAATTTTGTGTAGAACTTACTGAACACTCCCCTCTTTCAGCTAAGGAATATGTTACGGTTTCAAACATTGTACAAGACATAAGTTCTATTAATTACTTACATTGTTTGATAACCGAACCTTCTTCCCAACAAGCACAAAAGCATCAGTCATTCCTTTGACTTAGGGTTTCCTAATCCTTGAGCTCTTCATTTTCCTCGGAGTTATGGTTTGCATCTAGTCCAACCCCGAATAGGATTGATAAACATAGTAGCTATTGGATGGATCTCAAGGCATCTTAGTTTTTAATCGTTATGATCGTTGTTTGTGTTAACTACGCACAACATCAATATCCCAATGAAGTAACAGCTTGTGATATTAGTGGGCAAAGACCTTAGAGATTTGAGCTTGAATTTCCCCTAGGCTAGATTACTTACCATGCAATCCATCAAGCGTGCAAGCTACAATATACTTTCAGTGTGGGGAAATACATATATATTATTTTCACGAAAAGGAGAGTTGACAATACCTTGGAATGCTATTATGCTATGTACAAATTTGTCGCATAGCATCTAGATGCAATTTACTTCTCTTGATACCCATGCTTTGCAAACTCCATCTTCGAATATTTGAGATGAAAATTATCCCTTTTGATTAACCTATTCTTGTGTGGTATAGTATGGTTCTAATGCATCTCATGCGAAAATGAAAACAAGCATCAGTCAATTTGGAAATGCATTACTTACAGTCGGTAGCACAGTTGGATTGGTAGTGACATCCTTGCGTGAGGCTTCGTTGCTCATTGAGGGATGGCCATCTACACGTGACACTTTTTGCTTTGGGGCCATCCTTGATCTTCTCCTCTTTTAGATGCAGCTTGCACAAGACTTCAGCAGCCACTTGCTCGAGAAGAGGGTCAATTGGAGAAAATCAGCTTGCGGGTTAGGGGATGAGCTCAAGGAGAAGGAAAAGAGAAAATGTGTGTAGCCACCCTCTAAGGAGGGGAAGAGAAGAAATCTTCCAGAACATTCCCTCTCTCTCTCTTTCTCTCTCCTTCTTCTTCTTCTTCTTCTTTCTCTCCCTTCTCACCTCTCTTTCTTCTTCTTCTCTCTCTTCTCACCTCTCTTTCTTCTTTCTCTTCTTCTCATCTTCTTACCTTTCTTGCTTCTTCCTCTTATTCTCCCCTTCTTACCTCTCTCTCTTCTCTCTCTCTCTCTCTCTCTCTCTCTCTCTCTCTCTCTCTCTCTCTCTCTCTCTCTCTCTCTCTCTCTCTATGCAGCATAGCCCTCCTTTTCTCCCCATTGGGGGGGGGGGGGAGGGGAGGGGGTTTATAGGGGGGGAGTATTATTGGGGGGGCTAAGTGGAGAGGTGGTAGTAGTTCAAGGAGTCCATTGCAACGGACTGGTTGAGGTGGCTTGGAGGGGTGGTAGGCTCGTGACCTCCCCCTTATCGACATCATCATCATCGTCTTGTTCTTCTTCCTTGATGTCATTGCCTACTCTCCCCTTTCCACGTCGTCAGCTTCCTCCCCCATCATCTTCACGTTGTCTCCCCCTCCCTCCTCGAGCTGCTGTCAGCATTGACAGGGGGTGTAATAAAAAAGTTTCAATTATATTCTCTTGAAAATTAGGGGGGGTTCGTATGCCCCGCGACGCGGGCAGGAATATTACACTTTTGTATAAATTTGTTTAATAATCTTTGACCAATTCTTGTTTTGAGAGAGAGAGAGAGAGAGAGAGAGAGAGAGAGAGAGAGAGAGAGAGAGAGAGAGAGAGAGAGAGAGAGAGAGAGAGAGAGAGAGAGAGAGAGAGAGAGAGAGAGAGAGAGAGAGAGAGAGAGAGAGAGAGAGAGAGAGAGAGAGAGAGAGAGAGAGAGAGAGAGAGAGAGAGAGAGAGAGAGAGAGAGAGAGAGAGAGAGAGATTATATTTTGGATAGAACAGAAGATAAGATTAGAGCCTAATAAGAAGTTGATTCCAAGATAAGATTAGAGGCTACCTAGGGGTTGATTAGGGTCTATCATGACTGAAATCAAGTGAAAGAGTCAAGATCCTATTGGGTAAAGAAGAATAAGAGTCAAGATCCTATTGGGTAAAGAAGAATACAAATATAGTGAATCAAAGGGATATAATTATGTGATTTTAATGTTAATCCAAGTTAAAATTATCATACATTTTTCTTTGCATAATGGAGGTGCAGGAAATACTAAGAGAAAGTGAGATATTCACTTCCAATTGGAGGATGAATATGCACCACTGTTCAAAAGAACTGTGGAAAGGGATGATGCAATAAGATACAGGATGCAACAAGAAAGAAATAAAGGGGGAAAAATGTGGATCTTTGGGTTGATGGGTGCATTTATCCACCTGATCCACTAACTCAAAGGCCACCACAATTTAATGGTCTTGTTGTATGCACTAATAATCAAAGACCATTCGTGAGAAGGTTTGTAGGGTTATCATTAGTGTGTACCTTGACTAGCTCAATTCTCTTGCTATCAAGTACCTCCCTGATGAAATGACACTTCACCTGTATGTGTTTTGTCTTTGCATGAAAGACAAGGTTCTATGCTAACATGATAGAACTTTGACTATCATAGTAGAGGACAGAAACCTCAGTGATACCAAGCTTAGCAAACAAACATGAAAACTATAAGGCCTCTTTGCATGCCTCAGTGGTAGCCACATACTTTGCCTCTGTAATAGACAATGCAATACACTTTTGCAGCCTGGATATCCAAGAAATAGATCACCTTATGAGGGTAAACACATACCCTGAAGAAGTGGACTTCCTGTAGTCCACATGTCCAGCATAGTCTACATCTGTAAAGCCAATAACAAATGCCTTCTACTTACCAAAGCAAATGCACAAATCCCTTGTGCCCTTGAGGTATCTCATAATACCTTTCATTGCTTCCCAATGCTTCTTGCTAGGTTTTGCCATGTACCTACTAACCACTCCCACAACAAAGGCAATGTTAGGACATGTAGTAACCATGACATACATCAAACTACCAATAGCTAAAGCATACAGAATCTTGGTCATTTCAGCCTTCTCATCATCAAATGTAGGGCTATCCTTTGCACTGAG
This sequence comes from Lygodium microphyllum, assembly GCF_053477565.2. Classification (NCBI taxonomy): domain Eukaryota; kingdom Viridiplantae; phylum Streptophyta; class Polypodiopsida; order Schizaeales; family Lygodiaceae; genus Lygodium; species Lygodium microphyllum. The sequence goes on along the minus strand of NC_141148.1, from coordinate 88,464,670 downwards.
TTTCACATATGGAGGCAATGGAAATCCGATTGCTTCCCCCCTCCATATTGACATGCTGCAAAATCTTGGAGACATACTCCTGTTGAGACGGATAGAGTAACCCCTTCAACCCATATCTGAGTATTCGCATCCCAAGAATGTGATTTGCATCATTCTTCATATCAAAGATTTCATGTAGATTATTGTGCTTCAATGAATCCAAAGCATGAGTATCCGTGCCAGCAATTAGGATGTCATCAACATATAGAACCAAGATAATCAGGCTACCATCATCTGCTGCCTTCTTGGTGTACAAGTAGTGATCAACTTGACTCCTCTGATAGCCGTCAGACTACATGAAAGTATCAAACTTATGATACCATTCCTGCGGTGCTTGTTTCAACCCACACAAACTCCGTTTGAGTTGATAGACCATCTCCTCTTTGCCTTTAGTAACAAAACCCTTAGGTTGATACATATATATGTCCACATGTAAGAATGCAGTCTTTACATTCCTGCGGTGCTTGTTTCAGCCCACACAAACTCCGTTTGAGTTGATAGACCATCTCCTCTTTGCCTTTAGTAACAAAACCCTTAGGTTGATGCATATATATGTCCATATACAAATCACCATGTAAGAATGCAGTCTTTACATTCATCTATATGAGCTCCATATCTTCACCTGCAACCAAGCTCAAAATGGTTCTTAGAGTAATCATCTTGACTATGGGAGAGAAGATCTCATCAAAGTCAATTCCATGTTCTTGCTTGGACCCCTTTGCAACCAACCATGCTTTGTACTTCGACAAAGAACCAAAAGTGACCTTCATCTTGTAAACCGACTTGCATGGAAGAGTTTTCTTCCCTTTAGGCAACTGCACCAAGTCTCAAGTACCATTCTTATCAAGTGATTCCATTTTTGATAGCATGGCCTTAAACCACTTCTTACTGTCCGGTCTAGTCATTGCTTCCTTGAAGCATGACGGCTCACCACAATGAGTAACCATGACATAATCTGCAGCATACTGTGCACCAGGAAGAAACATGTCAATTTGCCTTGATGGTTGAGTCGACCTACGGAGCAAAGGCTCAACATTTGGAGGTTGTGGAACTTGCAATCCTGCATTTTTAGCTTGCTGTCCTAAAATTTCAGCATGTTGTCCCAGCCCTTGTTGGCTGTCCTAACTGCATTTTTTCTTGCTGCAAAACTTTGGATCATCATGGGCAATACCTTGCTGGTCATTTCCAACACCATTCTCTGCATTTTTAGGGTCATTTACAACATGTATACAAAGCTGTCCACTAAGCAAAAACGGTTGTATAAAAGGTACATCCTCCTTGAAAACAACCATCCTAAATTCCTCATCCTTCTGGGCTGCTTATGCATGGGAGCTTCATGGAAGATGACATCATTTCTATGTACTATCTTTCTTTTCTCGAGATCCCAAAGTCTCACCCTCATCTCACCCTCATCATCGTATCCTAAAAATATGCATTTACAGGACTTTGGTTCCAGTTTGTTGCGTTTTTCTTTCCGTATGTGCACAAAAGCCTTGCAACCAAACACTCCCAAATAAGCATAAGAAGGTGGCTTGCCCAACCACTCTTCTTGAGGGACTCTCCCCCCAAATACCTATTTGGTGACCTATTGATAAGATGAACGGCTGTCATAATAGCCTTTGCCCAAAAGCCATAGGGTAATGCAACACGAGACAACATCGTATGGACCTTATCCTAAATGTTTCGATTCATGTGCTCTGCAACTCCATTTTGAGATGGATTATGAGGGGCAATGAGCTTCCTCTTTATCCCCTTACTATCACAAAATTTCTGAAAGGCTTTGGACACATACTCCTCACCATTGTTAGAGCAAAGACACCTAAGTGTCTTATCAATTTGGTTCTCAGCCAATGCCAGGAATTTCTAAAACTTGTCAGCACTTTGTCCTTGCTACGAATAGGGTAAACCCATACCTTCCAAGTAGCATCATCAACAAATGTGACAAAGTATTTCTTTCCTCCTAGAGATAACCCTGGCATCAAACATCAAAATGTACTAACTCTAGAGGCAAAGATTTCAATGAAAGAGACTTTTTATGAGACGTTTATGCATGCTTACCATAAACACAATGATCATAGTGCTCAAAATCAGCATAATGAAGACAAGGCAAGTAACCCAAACGAGCAAGTACTTTCATTCCTGTTTGACTCATGTGTCCCAACCGGCCATGCCACAAGGAAACACTTGGCTGATCGGTCATGGCAACAATATGGTCACGCACACTAGATACATGAAGTGGATACAAAGCATCACTCTTGCAACCTTTGGGAATAACCCTAGATCTATAGATCTTCAATTTCCCATCACCAAAGGTGGTATAAAAACCATCATCATCTAGTTGACCACTACTAATCAAGCTCTTCTTGAGCTGAGGTACATGCTTGAGTTGCACACACTGCCAATACCTGCAATGTCACATGCATAGTTGCCCCCAAGATGTACAACTCCATGTCTTTGTAAAATATTACACGGCGCAGTGAACAGAATCTGAGAAAGAGATAGAGAGTACACAACAGATAAGAGGAGAATCAGTAAATTCTTTAACTTCAAACAACTGATACAAAGATGGCTCTGTCCACCCGTGCGCTTGCACTGTGTGAAGCTTAGATGGCAATCTAGACAGAAGATAGGTGAGGAGCTTAAGGCTAGCTGGAACAACAACTCTGACTGGGTGAAAGATGAGTGAGAGATGGCTGCAAAGGGGTTTAGCTTTTATAGCCCACGAAGGTCGTTAGGTCGGCCTGTTGACCTACCATATGAGCCTCCACTAGTCGGCCAGGGAATATTCCCTTTACCATCGGGATGCAATGCGCCTCGAGTTGCTACCAACTTAACCACTCCATCTAACCCAAAGATTAGACCCATAATAGTCACCTTTTTGCCATCCGGTCACATAGACCTCATCTGATATACAAGTTAGGACTCGGGCTCACATTTGGCTTCTCCTCATAATGGGGGCCTTACAACTTTGAGCACCATGGATCATTGGTAGCACCTAATGAGGGTGGGGCATTGATCATATCTAACACCCCCCCTCAATGTCCACCCATAGGTGAACTATCTCCTCAGCCCAATGTCAAGTCTCTGAAGATGAACTTGAAGCAGATCCTTCGTAAGTGCTTTGGTGAAGATATCTACTCCATTCTCCTCTATTGGGACAGTAGACCAATTCCACTATCCCATCCTCCATCAAATCATGCACACAGTGATACTGGATCTCTATATGTTTGGTGCGTGCATGAAACACTGGATTTTTGGCAATGGCGATGCAACTCTGATTGTCACATCTCAGCACAGTTGGTTCTTCATCCTGCACTCCCATATGCCATAGAATCTTTCTCAACCATAGGCCTCACACTGCCTTGTACTCTGCTTCGGTAGAAGTCAATGCCACTGTTGGTTGCTTCTTACTAATCCAAGAGAAAATTCCTGAACCCAAAGAGAAACAATAACCAGAAACTAACTTTCTGGAATCAATGTCTCCTGCCCAATCTGAGTCACAGTTCCCCACAAGAGAAGTTCCGAAACTGTATGTGATACCATAGTCAAGAGTTTTCTTCAAGTATCTGAGCACCCACATCCCAGCCTTCCAATGACTCTCATGAGGTTTGTTTGAGAACCTGCTCAAAACACCAACAACAAAACTGATATCTGGTCTGGTGTTACACAAGTAGATCAGACTGCCGACCAACCTCCTATACCTCCCAATGTCTGCTAGTGCTGATGTATCCTCGACGGATAACTTTGCATTCACCTCCATAGGTGTAGCTATCTCCTTGCACTCGGTCATGCCAAATGCCTTCAAGATCTCCCATGCATACTTCTTCTGAGAGATGAAGATCTTTCCTGGCTCTTGCCAGACTTCAATCCCCAAACAATAGTATAGCAAGCCCAAGTCTGTCATTTCAAACTCAGAATTCAAAGCCTTTCGAGTTTGGTTGATCATATCTTCATAGTCACCTGTAATAAGAAGGTCGTCCACATATAGGACAATCACTACAGACTTTTTACCATCCCTGTAAACATAGAAGTTAGCATCTGAGGCACATCTTTTGAAGTTTAGGTTTAAAAAGAATCTATCTATCCACTGGTACCATGCTCTGGGGGCTTGTTTCAGCCCATACAATGCCTTCTTTAGTTTACACACTTTGTTCTCAGAATGGGAGGCCTCAAACCCTGGTGGCTGAGCCACGTACACCTCCTCCTTGAGGTCACCATTTAAGAATGCTGACTTAACATCCATTTGGTACACTAGCCACTTCTTGTGGGCAGCCACTGCAAGTACCGTGCGAATAGTGGTCATTCTGGCAGTTGGGGCAAATGACTCTTGAAAATCAAACCCTTTAACTTGTGAAAATCCTTGGGCAACCAGTCTAGCTTTGTACTTTTCTAAGGTACCATCAGCATTGTACTTTACCTTCCAGATCCACTTGGTGCCAATAACCTTCCGCTTTGTTGGTCGATCCACTAGCTCCCAAGTGTCATTCTTCATTATGCTGTCATACTCCGCCTGCATAGCAGCCTTCCATGATGGATCTGCAAGTGCTTCTTCTAAATCAGTTGGCTCCTTTACTTCTCTCATAATCTCAACCATCAATGCCATATTGACTATGTGAGCAAAAGCCCTCCTTTGCTCCTCTATTCTCTGAGACCTCCTTGGTCCTCTGCCTTCTCCTCAATAGATGCAGGCATATGATTATTGTGGTCATAGAGCTGCTTCACCCAGCGCGGAAATGGCTTTTCCGGTGGGGTGATGTCAGGTTGGTGAACTTTTTCCTCATCATCTAAAGATGATGCTTCCTCCTCCTTAAGGATAGGGATAGCTCTCGGGACAGGTTCATAGTGGACTACTTCTTCGCTTGATGATAAATTTGAAGAACTTGCCTTCTCCTCCTCCACTGTATGCGGCTCCTCCTTGAACACCACATCACGGCTCGCGATGATCTTCTTTGCCTCTTGGTCATATAATTTGTAAGCCTTCTGCTCATCACTATAACCTAAGAAGATACATTTTCTGCTTTTGGGTTGTAACTTGTTTCTCTTCTCATCTGGAACATGTGCATAACATTCACATCCAAAAATTCTGAAATGTGAGACAGATGGTTTCTTACCAGTGTAAGCCTCATGAGGTGTTTTTCCCTTGAGAGCCTTTGTATAGCTCCGATTTAGAATGTAGACTGCAGTATTAATAGCTTCAGCCCAAAAATGGTTAGGCAATCCCTTGATCTTTAGCATGCATCTTGCTATCTCCACAAGGGTGCAATTCCTGCGTTCCACAACACCGTTCTGCTGAGGTGTGTGAGAGGTGTCGTCAATTGACGCTTGATCCCTTTGCTCTTGCAAAAGCCTTCAAACTCCTTTGAGTTGAACTCACCACCACCATTTGTTCTAAATTTCTTCATACTTTTTCCTGTTTCATTCTCAATAAGTATTAGCCATTCTTTAAACTTACCAAAATCTTGAGCCTTATCACGAAGGAAGTACACCCACATCTTCCTACTGTAGTCGTCGACAATCAACATAAAATAAGAAGATCCCCTCAAGGCCTGTGTTGGCATCTTACCACACAAGTCAGCATGCACCAACTCTAGAGGAGCCTGTGCTCTATTCTTGCTTTCTTGTGGAAATGCCTTTCTCTGTTGCTTGCCCATCATACAAGCTTCACATGGTTCCTTCAATTCAGTTATTGTAGGTAGGTGAGCAACCATACCTTGCTTTTGCATCTCCTTCAATACTGCAAATCCGACATGTCCAAACCTTTCATGCAAAAGCTTACTTGTGCCCACTCTAGCGGTAGCTGTAAGAGCACTTAGCTCATACAGGTTGTTCCTTCTTTCTCCTTTGCCAACAATTGTGCCAGCACTATCAATAATTTCTGCACCTGTCTTCTTGAACCTCACTTCATGACCAAGATCAGTTATGGCAACTGATAAGATATTTCTCCTGATTTCGGGAACATACAACACATTTGAAAGCTTTTTGACTTCACCATTTGCAGCAACAAAAGAAATAGTACATGTGCCCGCAGTAGGGCATTTAGCATCATTTCCAACTGTCACAGTGATGGATTCTTGTAGAGGCTGCATAGAACTGTATAGACCTTTCTTGTTGGTCATGTGACGGGAGGCCCCACTATCCAACACCCATGAGTCAGTGGTAGATTCTTCTTGTGCCGAGGAGCACACTTCCTCAATGGTCGCCATGAATAATTCCAACTCTGCTTCAGCCGTATTGGCTGTCTCTTTCCCTTTACTTTTAAGGGTACCATTCTTTCCATCTGCCTTCTTGACATGACAATCTGCAATTGCATGTCCTTTCTTCTTGCAGTAGAAGCACTCTCCTTGAAACTTCTTCTTGCTGCCCTTCTTCTTTTTGTCACCATCATTTTTGGTGGAGGAAACACCTTTGCCTTTTGCATTGGCAGAGAATGCAGCATCTCCATTGTTGCTTCCTTCTCGGGCTTTCAGCCTCAACTCCTCCTCCATTAATAATGCACAAAACTCCTCAAAAGTCAAAGCTTGAGGTCTCACCTGAGTATTAAGGGCAGTAACTAGTCCATCAAACTTTTGTGGACAAATCCGAAGATACCATCGGGCCGGGGGCGCTGCCCCCGGACCCCCGCCAGGGGGGCTGCTGGCCCCCCTAGCACCCCCCAGCCAGGGGTTGTTTCCGCGGGCCCCGGACCCCACAATAGGGGCCCCTTTTAACTCCCTTACAATGCAACTTGATGCAATGCACCTCGAGTTGCTACCAGCCTAACCACTCCGTCTAACCCAAAGATTAGACCCATAACAGTCACCTTTTTGCCATTCGGTCACATAGACCTCATCTGATATACAAGTCAGGACTCAACCAATGTCCGGGCTCACATTTGGCTTCTCCTCATAATGGGGACCTTACAACTTTGAGCACCATGGATCATTGGTAGCACCTAATGAGGGTGGGGCATTGATCATATCTAACAGTCTTCCCCTAGTGTAGTTCAAAAACCACTCGTGATGAGGGGTGACATGAAAAGAGGCACCTAAATCTAAAATCCAAGTGTGCATGTCATCATCCGTATCTGCAATCAAGGCATGTGCACTAAAACAAGAAGAGACAAAGAGAACATCATTCCCACTATCGTTCTCATGGTAACTAACTACATTCACCTCTTCGATCTTTACACTACTCTTCTTAGCAAGTTGACTCTCTTTCTTCTCTTCTTTGTTATCATCTGTCTTCTTACCTTTCCCTATCTCTTTCTTCCATTTATAGCAGTCACGTTTGAATTGATCCTTCTTGCCACTATGATGGCATTCATCATCCTTACCATGGGATTTACTGCGTCCCTTGCTATCAAATTTCCCTTTCTGCTGCAATCTGCCTCTACTATGCAAAGCATTGGAAGACTTGCTAGATGCATTGTTCTACTGATTCATTTCTTCCATGAGTAGAGCAGTCTCTACATTTGAATACAATAACATGGCATTAGAATCACTCATAGCAGTTCTAAAAGTATCCCAGCAGAGTGCATAGAAAGAACACAGCTTTGAACTCCCCATCAATGTTGAACTTCAAGGCAACAAGTTGGCTAAAAATGGAATTAAACTCACTAAGGTGAGTAGATATGGCACTGCCTTCTTTCATGTGCAAATCGATGAGTTTCTTCAACCAGTAGACTTTGCTTGTTGGTGCTTTTTTGAGCATACAATTCCTCCAGTCACGTCCAAATGGCATAGGTAGTATCAAGCCCTTCTATGTCAAAGCACCGAAAACTGAACACTCAATAGTCGGTGAGCAAGCTCATTCAGCTCATCTCGGTCATCTTGATCTACATTAGCTGGTTTTATCCCCTTCTCTTTGATCAAATTTTGCTTGCTTCTTTTGCAACAAGATGCTATAGCACTTCTTTTTCCAAACTGCAAAGTTGTGTGCTCCTTCAAGCTTCTCGATGTGCAATAGATTGCTACTGTCACTATTGCCATCCATAGTTGTAGCCCAAAAGTACATAGATGCAAGCCAAAGATGTCAAGACAAGTGACCAACAAGAACCATAAATTTCAACCAGTAAGAGATTCCAAAATCTTTGATTTAGATCAGTTTACTGATCATAACCCAGCATATCAATGGCATATAAACTCGGTTACATACATCAGTGTATGTCCAACAAGCATTTGACAGTTGCATGTATGAGCTTTCTGCAGATGCCTGCATACAATACTTGGTGTCCACTATTTACAGCTTTAGAAATTCTACAAAAATTGATGCATTTCAGCCCAAATATGACATATAAAACATGTCCAATCACTGTCCAAAGTGTATTCGGCAATCTAGTGCCAAAATAGTTGTCAACCAACTCAATCAAAAAGCATAGAGTTCAAGAAAAACCCTCTCAGATTTGTCCCTGTGACCTATAGTTTTATGACAGTCAGGAGGAAGATTTCAATCCTCCAAAACAAGCATAAGATCTTCCCAGTTAAGCTGTTTCCACATACATGACATCAAAGCCAAGCATCAATACATCATTTTGGATGCTCGAAATCAAGTCTAGAAGTAGGATATAATACATAAATCCTCAAAGTGGCATTCAGCCCATTTCATTATAGCCAACAAATTCCTATAAAAATTGAGCAAAATCTTAGTCAAAATCAGCCCGAATGCACTTCAAGTCATAGGCATATCATTCCTTAGTGTCTTAACATCATATGAGCATGTATATGCATCAACAGACATGTCCAAGGACCAATGTCATCTCAGGATAGAGTGATGCCTGTAAATTTTAGACTGTGTATTCCAACCACAAGTAAGTGTGCAAAATAATTCAAATATGTGCCAATATCAACCCAAAAAAATACTTCAAGCTAATGGCACATGACCTCCAAGACATCCAACATCCACCACTGGCATCCAATACATATTATATGAGCATGACATGTGAGCATCAAACCCATAAAGATGTGTGTTGCCTTGTGTATATAGACTATAAAATTGTATATTCCTTGCTCTAGACTGAATGTATCAGCCCAATATCAATAGCAATGGCCAATGTCAATGCTCAAGGTCTATGTCAAGCATCCAAATATGTTAGAACTGCCCAAAATATGTCCACTAGAGTGCAAATCCCCTTCAGAGCTACTTGTCAATATCAGCTTGCAATAGGCACAAATCAGCCTGAGCTCTCTTGAAGACTTGCTTCAAATTTTGAAGGTGAGGAGGCTCAAGGGGGGCACCAATGGTGCCCAAGGAAGGCCCAAACAATGTCCAAACAAGCCTAGATAGGCTATAGAAAAAAAAAGGAAGAGAAGCTCCACTGTGTTGTTGAGCTATGGTTGCCCACAACCTGTGACATTTCTCACAAACTTGTTCTACATGTTCCCAAGCTCATGCTTCATAATGCCTAGCTCTAGCTCCCAAGTCCTGCCTTTAATACCACTTTGTTGTATGCACGAATCAATGGAGTGAAGTTGTTGATGCAGGTTGAGAGAGATGAGAGATAGAGACACAGTCTTTTGGTGGTACTCAAGAGTACCTCAATAATGTTTTAGTTAGGTATATAAGTCATGTACATGTCAGCCCTTAAGGGCAGGCATGGGCATTGCATTGGGCACTGCCCTTTATCCCGATAGGGCTTACATCATTTGTAAAGTTTGTTTGTGAAGGCAATGAAGTATTGTATGGATACACATATAGACTTGTGACACAAGGATAAGTAGGGGTTCATCAAGCCTTAACAAATATGCAGACAAGATTACAAGCATGTGTGCAGTCTTTGATGGAAAAGGATAGATTGTTGGTTGAGAAGGATAGGGATAATTAGAGCGCCTACAACAAACAATTTCTATCATTGAAGATGCTATGCATGCTACATAGGTACATAATATTGAGTTACAGTCTAAAATTATGGAGTTGGAGAAGGAGAATAGAAACTTAAAGAGGAAGCTCATAAAAACTTTGGAGATTTGGCCCACTTTAAAAACCAAAGAAGCATGTCAACACATTCGATTAGTTAAACCAATTCACCAATTAACCAAAGGAAGTGGAGAATATCTTAGACTACTCAATGTACTACAATGAGAAATATGTTTCCTCATGCAAAGAATGACATGATTGCTAAAGTCCTTAGCAAGGATATGGTAAAAAATGCATTGGAAAATCGTAAATTTAGGGATATTGTGGATGGTGTTGCAAGTGAACATCTTAGGGATGTAAGAAACTTGTTTATTGTTATAGATGCTTAGAGATTATGTGACAAGGTGGGATTGAATTCTGAGTCATACAGTATGCTCTATCAACAATTGGATACATATTTTAAGCAGGTCTGTAAAACTAAGTGAGTATTGCCTTTGCCAAAACCATTTAATATGAAGAAGGCTTGAAAAAAACTAAATGAGAAATTTTTAGAATTGATTGGTGAGCCTACACATCTGGAGCACACACACATACTGAAGTATGGTTCCAAATAAGTTACCTTTGTATTGAATGCATCCAACAACTTTGTATTGGATATATGTAGGGTGCAAGTGGCTATGGTCAAGTTCTACAATATGTCTTTGGAAAAATGTAGAGGCAAGCTTAAGTTTGTCCTCAAACTTGACGAGAGTGAGATTATCAAGGGGCAAAAACTTTAAAATGTGAGTATAACACTTATGAATCGAGCATTGGATCCTGACATCAATGAAAACCATCCTTTATACTTCAGTGTGCAACCAAAGAATGAAATATGTTGGCTTGCAACATTTGAAGTACCAAAAGAGGATCATGAAGTACTTAAAGTTTTTTTAAAACCTCACTAGTATACCCAGTGTTATTCAACAACATCAAGTTGAATGGCATCTTACAGGCGATTTAAAAATAATGAAGTGTATGTTTAGTCTATCGAATGCAACAAACGCAAAATTTCCATACATATATGTATGCAAACTAGGAAGGGAAAGATGTAAAGAAAGAATGGCTTGCCAAGACAATAGGACAACAAGGTGCTCCAAAACGTGATCAAAAGTCATGAGAAATGGAGTGCTAGTCCCAATGGATCCAAACTGGCACCCTATTTTGAAAATACAATTGACAAAGGTTCACTTTTGCACATTGCATTGTTTGGTTAGAATAATTGAGAAGCTAGTATATGAATATGTATGCTTTGCATACAAGATGCAGCTTGTGTAAGAAGCTAATGCCACATGCAAGAAGGTAGAATAAGATCTCTCTAAAGTTGGATTGCACGGGGGCCAAGTAGAAATAAAAAAGGATAAGAGTGGAAATATCCCTTGCAAACCATGCTTTGGTGGGCCCAAGGCTAGGAAGTTTGCATCTTCACATCGAGATGAGGAAGGCAATATACTTGTGAAACAACCAGAGAAGTATGAAGCATGGAACAAGTTGCACATTGTTGTTCCAAATTGGAGCAATGGGGGAAAAATGAGGATTGAAAAGGAAAAAGTGTGGATACACCTAGATAGATTAGCAGCTCTCTTACAAAAGTTGAGGTTTACACCTAGATGCCAATACATTTAAAGATATAGTTGCTAAATTTCATAACTCTATGGTGGAGGCATGGACTTCAAAAAACATAACACACTACAAGGTCAGTATTGTCACTATTACAAAATTACATCATCATTGCGAATTAGTTTATGTTTCTAATCTCTCTTTCTTATGCATCATATACTTGAGGCACATGGTCCATACTTTGCAGATCAAGGGCGTTTAGTAGTAAAGTCAACTCAAGGCATCAAACGATCTCATTGGCAAGCTTGTTGTGCTTTTGAAAAGGCAACTAATCATGGAGGTGGCATCAATGATTCCAATTCTACGAGGCAATTATTACAATAGTGGTATAGAAGATTACAGATATGATAGGAGGAAAAAAAGAAGAAGTTCAAAACCTCTCAAGCAGAATCTATAAGTAGGGCAATATAGGAAGTGAGGAAAGCAAGATATGAAAACAACATAGCTAGACAACACGATGCAAAATGGTTGGCAACCCAAGAGAGAGATGACAAGAAATGGAGGCCTAGATAAATAGTAAAATGTTGATGCATTTAGAGTCAAAGAGAGAGTACAAGTACTAAGGATATGACTCATCAATACTCCTATCTTAAACATGAGATGTCTTTAACACTCTTGTCTTAAGCTTTAGTTAGTTAAATAGGTTGTTAGTTAGTTTGGTTAGATTTGTGGTTAGTTAGTTTAGTTAGTTTAGTTAGTTTTGGTTGTTTACTTATTTTAGTTAGTTATTTAGTTTAGTTTAGTTATTTAGTTAGTAGGCTTTATATAGTTTGTTTATTTGAATTTGGCTAAAAGAGCATTTTGTAAATTTTGTTTTAAATTTCAAATGTTCAAACTATGTTTTTCAAAGTTTTGATATCGATTGCTACCACAAACATGATGGACATCCAAAGGTTGTAAGCATTAAGGTTAGGCATTACAAGGCTAAAAACTCTAGTAAAAATTGGGTCAAGGACTGGTAGGCCATTGCAGTTTTCAATCTTTCTTTTCGCATAGATCTTCAATTTATTATAGGTCTTCTTGTTAGTGTATCTAGCTTGCTCTTTTTTATCTTGTACTTGTTCTTCACTTTGCTTGCAACTTCAGTGTCCACCACTTTGATCTTTTGGTCCTCTTCTTCTAGGTCCTCCCGATCTGCTTCTTCATTGACTATCCTTGCAACAGTTGCATTAGTCTTCATGTCCATGTCCCCCTCAAGCAAAGGTATCATCTTTGAGGCAGCAGAAATGACTTCAATCTCTTGCACTATCCCCAAGATAGGAGGCATTTATTCAAATAATGATAGCACTTGAATGCTCACAACTCAATCATTCCCTGCAGGTAAGACAAGCACATCTTCTATGTGCTCGAAATGAGCAACAAGAGTAATATTACTCTTCGTTGGAAGTAGCCATATAAATGTTTTCTTATTTGACATTCCCATGATAGGATATCAGCTCCAAGTGACTAGCAAGGAGTTGATCTTGAATGTGCTAAAGAGCACAAGTGCCAAGAAGCACTAACTCAGTATCAAGAGATACTATCTTGATGAGCTTGGTTTTGATGCTGGTTCATCTTGCTTGATGGTTTTATGTGAACCCTTCAATGCTTGAGTCCCCTCCTTTGCTGGTAAAATCTTGTTGGTAACTCAGTTCAGAGAGAGAGAGAGGCAAGATCTCCAATGAGAAGAGTGGGAAGAGTGAGGTTGAAATGGAGCTTGAGATCTTGAAATCTTCAAAAATCATCAAAGACTTGTCGTAATTGTTGATTAATTAGTGGCATTGAGTAGATGAGAGCCGCAGGGGGTCCCTTGAGCCTTCCAACTAGCAAAGATAAGCAAATGAAGTGACAAATGGAGCTTAGTCAACTTTGGCTATGGTGGAAGGATTAGGGTTTCTGAGAGGCGGCTATTCTTTTGCTCTATGAGATCATTAGGAAGGGAATTATCACAAGCCCTTGTAGTTCATAGAAGCCTACTATGTGGGCTATCATTGCCCTATGGAGATGGCTGGAATCGCACCCTATGGGAGACAAGGCAGTAGCATGAATGAAACACGCGTAGTTTGGAATAGCGACCTACAAAATCGACAATGCTGGGCCTATGGAGCACTAATCTTGTGGTTTGTTGTGTTGACCCGGTGCCTTGAGTTGGGAAGTAAGTTCATAGAAGGACTCTTAGAGAGATATGCTTTGTATGTAGAGATCTAGCTCCTCCAAGTTGGGTAGGTGATGCTATCCACAGACACAAGTATGACAATGACTCTGGAAAGAGGCAATGCTAAAGCTATAATTGCCAAATGTCAATGATTGAGGTGCCAAGGAAGAGCTATAATTGCCAAATGTCAATGATTGAGGTGCAAATGAAGTTTGGAGATGGGGTTTAGCACTCAAATTGAGCTGAGTTGAGAGCGAAATGGAGCTAACACATGCTAATACATGCTCAACTGTGTTTTGATACCATGTTAAAAAGAGGCGGGATCTAGAGCATGGCAGTGGCTATGGTGGATCGAAGAGGAAGATTAAGCTCATGATGACATAGATAAGACTTGACTTGTTACACAAGTGAATTAGGTTCCAAGATTGAGACTTGGACTCATAAACACAATCTTGTGTATAAGACTGACAATGACCAAGACACTAACTGAAATGGTAAATCATCATGATATTGCATTCATCATATATATGAAAAAGTGGTAGTCAAGTACGATGCTTTATAGTTGCTGGATGGGTAGCAATTTCCCTCTTTGTGCATATGGGATTTAGTTTGCCTACATGTCCTAAGCCCATAACTGCCTCATACAAAGAGGCTATAGTAGGTGTGATTGCAAATACCTCAACATATTGATCTCATGAGTGATGGTCAACTTCTAGCCATTTATGTCCAACGTATCACTATTAAGCCCATATATTTGATTCTTGTTTGTAGGATTTGCAACAACAAGGATGCATTTAATCTTAATGTCAACAACATGCTTTGAGAAGCTACCTTGTAAATGGATCTATGTTTAGCTCAGGTCTGGTTGTAGATTTATGGAGCTTAGTTACTAGTTATCCTTCCAGTAGACCTTCACATATTTAATCGTAGTGACCTTCAAAATAGAGCTAAATTTTGCCTAGCTCTAGTTGTACTTGGTGCGATGTACTATCTATCATGTATTTTGTGGTTTCATAATGATATATTCGATATGTGATATTTTATTTTTTCCATGACTTGCATTGTGTGAATTTTTAAGTTTCCAATTTTGCAAGTAGTTTCGTTGAGGATAAAATTTATGTGCAATCACGCACATGTTAATGAGGAGTTGTACCTCGGGGAAGTTACTATATATATATATATATATATATATATATATATATATATATGTATATATATATATATATATATATATATATGTATATATATATATCCTTTACATCATGTGCATTCAAGGCCTATTTAAAAATATCCTTATCTAAGAATTTTTTCTAAATAAAACATAACCCTTTTCTATTCAATCTATAAATAACCCCTTTATATTACACCCTTTTGTATGTAAAAAATGTATAAAGATGGTATTTTAAAAATACCTTATTTTGAACCCACGTGATGCACACATATATTCATGAGTAACTTACCTAAGAGTTGTACTTGGGTTGATACACTATATCTTTACTATATTTTATGGTTTGTCAATACTATATTCGATATATGATATTTCATTTTTCCCATGATTTTTATTTTGTGAATTTTTAAGTTTTCAATGCCGCACGTAGTTTGGTTGAGAATACATTTAATATACAAGTACACACACTTGGTGAAATTTTATTATTCTCATTGAAATATAATCTAGTTAATGCATTTTCCAAAACAAGATTCAATCGTCAATTTTATAAATCGCAATCTAGTAAAACTTCACCCATGTGCCAGGCATCATAAGAACTCATGAAAACTAAAAAATTGGCCCCATCAGAAGCCTTTAGGGGGACACCTAACCGGAGGCTCACGTGTGGAGCCTTGATTTTCCAGATTCAGGGCCCCACACGACGTGAGCCTCCAGGTGTTCCAGATGCTTCTGATGGGACCTTTTTTTGTGATTGATGTGTTCTACAAGAGTCTATAGGTAAAATTCAAGTCAATCTAATCATTGGTTACAATTTTTCTAAAATCTTGATATATTAATTCAAGTTTATGGATTTTTAACAATTTTGGCTATAAGTTGAAAGTTTCACCTCATTTTACCCATTTAAGTTTTGTGTTTCAAGTTCTCACTCCTGGAAAACATGGCACACACCAAGCAAGCGGCTTACAGATTCACCACAAGAACTCCCATGCAGAGGCAACCTCCCCTTGGTCCACCACCACCACCACCACCACTACCACACCACCATCACAAGAGTTAATGGAAGCCAATCATAGTGGCCCTCTGAGAGATCTGCCATTATCAGAAGACCATGCCCCTCTTGATACCAAAGGCTGCATTCCAAAAGGTGGTGTGGGAGAAAATGCAGAACATACTGATTAGAAATAGCAAGAGACACTTTCCTGATAGTTCAAGTGTGGATTGACCTTATCAATGGACTACCCAAGCTCTCCTTGCACTGCAGGAAGCTACTGAAGTCTTCATAATTGACTTGTTTGGAGACTCGGTCTATGCAACAATGCATGCAAGGAGGGTTATCGTCACTGACAAGGATCTAGGAATAGTGAGATTCATTCGGCGATGGAGGGACAGTCCTGGTAGAGACCAGCAACAATAGGGGTCTACATCTATGGAAGCTAGATTTTGAAACAATTTTGTAAAACCCTACTTATATTGGATCCTCTGTAAATTGTTATGAATATGAATATAATTTTTTAGCACATCTAATTTTTGTTTAATCACCTATTCTTTATTTTATTTATTTATTTAAGTTATCATTACATGTCTTTGGATAAATAAATGTTATGCAAAATTTGATAAAGTGTTGTGTATTAAATTTAAATGACAAATCATATTGCGTATAAATCTGAAAAATAAGTATTACATTCAAATACAAATAATAATAAACAATATGTATCACAAACTATATTGCATGCAAATCCAACAACATCGATTTTTATCAGTACAAGAGAAGATTACAAACTGTGTTACATTGCAAAAGAGACATCATTAGGTAATAAGTACATCTAATCTCTCCTAAGCTTCTTGGAGCTAGGTTCCCCATGGTTAGAGCTGCTCTTTATCATAGGTAGTAATACATTTTTCCCCAGAAGTTATTGCCTAATAATATTGGGATCTTCAACTTGCTCATACCATGGGCCACCATGGAGAAAAGTGGGCCAGACCTAGTACTTATGAATAAGTACAACAGCTTTGAACATCGAAGCAACACTACTTTCTCCAAGCTAGAGTTGGTTAGGATGGTCTTGAAGGGGCCAGCCTTCATCAGTGACCTCAGCTTTAGGAAGTTCTTAGCGAAAGCAAGAGAACATGTCTTATGAAGTACTACTATGTCATTGACAAGTTGGCCAATGTACTCTTTCAATGCGAAGTCATGTATCCTTCCTTGGCCACCAGATCAGCCACCTTGCCTAGATGAAAAATCATCTATATAGATAATGTCCTATGTCACATAAGTTCAGTATCAGACTCACTATTCATGGAGTATTAAATATATATGCTTCAGGTTTGCATGCAACTTCACCCATAGGGCCTCAAGGGCATTAGGGTCCACATCATCAAATTTGATCGAGATCAGGAGCCCTGTGCATAGGCCCAGACCTCTGGGGACTTGAATATGCACCACATCATCAAATTTGACCGGATTAGACCCCTATAGATTTAGGCCCTCAAATGCGAGCCTATAGATAAGGCTTCTATAGGGGTCTAATCCCAATCAAATGCAAATTCAGACCCCTAGATGAGAGCCAATGGACAGGGCTTCTACAGGGGTTCGATCCCGATCAAATTTGATGATGTGGGTCTTTATGCCCTCGAGGCCCTATGGGTAAAGTTGCGTTGAAAATTGAAAACACTACCTTCTCCGTATCATCTATCTGCTTACTATAATGGAGCATCCATGTCTACTCTTGCTGTTACCGTGTTTCCTGCAGCACAGAGGAGAAGAAAATGGAAAAAAGGAAATAGCAAAAAATGCGCAGGATAAAAGCAGAAAAAGGTGCCTTGACCAGTAACTAGACCTTGAAAAATTTAAATATTCGGGAACGACCCTTAGAAAGTCTCAGTGTCGCCCCGAGACAACAAAAGAGTACAAGGCGCACCATTAAAATGTGGAAGCGCTCCCGAATCCTTGTAAAAGAGCACCAGGCTTGCTCTTGTGAAAAGTGTATGCATTAGTTGGGAATAGGATAAACTAGAATGGTGGGAAATGGGAAAAAGGGCCTAGGCTAAGGTCGGCCATGTAAAAAAGGGAAAAGGGGATGATCGCCCAAAAAGGATTTAGGGCTTTGTATATAAAGTTGAAAAGTGAATGAGAAGCTCATTCTTTGGTGTGTGGCAAAAGGAGTCTTCTTCCTCCTCTCTTCTTCTCTCCTTCTTGCTTGTGTGTGCTCTTGAGAGAGGGAGTGTGAGAGTGTGAGGGAGTGAGTGTGTGTGGGAGTGAGGGATCAAGAGGGTGAAGCTCTTCATCTCCCCTTCTCTTCTTCTCTTCTCTTCTCTTCTCTTCTCTTGCGCGCACGGCTATGGAGGATGGAGCTTGGAGATAGAGGAGGATTGAGGATGCTTGAGCTAGCATCAAGAATCGTGGAGCTACCGGAGTGCAAGAGAGAGGAGGGTACTCGATCAAGCATCAAGGTAAGCTCATTGCACTCGTAGGATCGATGGCGCGTCAGCTAGGTGAGAGATGGCCATTAGAGCTCGCTTGGAACACTTGAAACGATAAGCAGTCCGTGGGTCTTGGCGGTTGAGCGAAAGCTCCCACATTTTGGTTCCGTTGCCAGGACCAACGGATTCAAGCTTGAGCACTTGCACACCTCATATCGAGTATCGAAGTAGGGGATTCATCCCCGAAATGGAGCTTGAGATAGGTAGGAAGTTTGGGTGTTTTTGATCTTCGAAACAAGTAAGTATTTTGGGATATTTTGGTTGTTGATGATTGGAAAACATGGAGAAATTAGTTCAGTTTTTTGCTTTCGATTTTTGTTGCGTTTAGAGTAGGCTAACATTAGGAAATCGCACCCGAGAGGCATACGGTTTGCTGCTATAAAACAGGGAGAAAATCGGAGAAAACAGGTGGAAAATGGAGGAAATGCTCATTTGAATGTGTAGGAATCTCAAGGAGAGTGATCGGTAACATCCGGATAATGTCCACTAGGGATATAAGTTCTTGGAGGGCAAGGAAATCCTCATTTGCAACCAACTGAGAGTGAGAGAGAGAGAGAGAGAGAGAGAGAGAGAGAGAGAGAGAGAGAGAGAGAGAGCTTGGGTGACCCGTTCGATCGATCAGTGCGAGGAGTTACGTTGCTATTGGCGATCCCTAGGTATATATATCTCTTTCCCATCACTCCAGCATCATTTCTGTTGAATCTTGTAGCGTATAATAATCAATATCTGAAGATTTTGGACGATTTCGTGCTCGAAAGTGCGTTCAGGTCGGCGGAATCGGACACCCGGTTCAGTGTCCGATTCTCAGAATCGGACGTCCGATTTTGAGAATCAGAGATTCGGACAATTGTCCCAATCGAACCAACCCGTCTGATTTTGGGAATCGGACCACTCGGACTTGGACCACTTGGACCACTTGGACTTGGACACTCGGACACTCGGACACACGGACCAACCCCGTCTGATCGGACGCTTATTAGGACACGTCAGCAATTGGACCACACATCGGGTCTGATTGGACCACTTGTCCAATTTTCAAAAATCGGACACTTAACCCCCGTCCGATTCTGAGAATTGGACGGCTCAAACTCGGACCCACCTGGTCCGATTTTGAGAATCGGACCACTAGATAATCATACCACTGGTAAATCGGACACGCCCTTAGGAAGAAAAGAAAAAGAAAACATAAAAAATTTACCCCCACGACCGACTGGAAGTGCAACCCGCTCCAGGACAACATAGCGAACGCCTTGTACGCAGTTCTCGACATAGGAGTCGGGACCAAGGGACAGGGGGACAGTGCTGGAGCACTCCCCCGCAACCTGATGCGTTGAGAATGGAAATCCAATCGAAGGACCTGTGATCGACCCCCTAGTGAACAGCAAGAAGCAACGCATACCCTAGAACCCGCTAGAACGGCCAGGACTTGAGCAACGAAGCTTATCAAGCCCGAGACGAGACAAGAGGGCGTAAGCATATAGAGATCGATTGCCGCACTCACATTGAATTACACACTTGAAGTACACATAAGAAAGCTGAAAGCCTGATTGGGCACAAGTGCACGAGAAGCGACACACGCACTGAGTGACCATAAATCGAGGGTTGTATTCAATAACCAAAGGAATTCACTCAGATAAATCACTCAAGAAACCCATCAATAGGAGAGGACCCAAGACATAGACAAACCATCAAAGCCCAGAGTAGGACCAAGTAGGGAGCGCCAATGACGACAATCTGTCAAGTCCATTCAACCTGATCAACAGTGTAGTGGAGCGTGAGAACTCGACCATGATAGAAGAGAGCCCAAACCATCGGTCTAATGAGGAGCTCGATTTGAACATATTCCCAGATGCTATTCAACAACTGGTGAGCAGTTACGATGCGCACGCCTGGTATGAGCACAGCTGTAGGACAGCACATGCAATCATTGCAGATCTAGAAGAGGAGAGAAGGCTAGCCCGCAAGGCATTGCAGGGCATAGCCGAGTACAATAGGGATCAGCAGGCTAGGAGCCAAAGGCAAAGCATGGAGCTGCATGAGGTGCAGCGAGTGCTGAACTTGGCTGGCCAAAACCGAACGGACCATGAGAGAGCACTGGAGGGAGACTTGACGTTGAGCGAGCTTCTCATGAAACGGTTGCTCGATAATATAGCAGTAGAGCAGAGTGCCACCGCACTAGCGACGTCACTGCTCGCAGGATTAGGGGAGAACCAAGGCTCAAAAAGCCAGGCCAAAATACCGATTGTTGCTAAGCAACTCGATAAGTACCAACCTCAAGATGACCCATACAGCTTTGTTGAGCAGTTTGAGCAAGTTTGCAAAGCCAATGGCCTCAACGACCAAACTCAACGCTCGCAAGCATTCGGGCTTTGCCTAGGCGACAAGGGTAGGATGTGGTATATGAGCCTAGATGCTGCAGAGCGAGCCAACTTCAATGACCTCAAGGATCTCTTCGTCAAGAGATTCACCGAGCCCAGATACTCCGATAACCTGCTAGTACGCTTGATGAACATCAAGCAGAAAGAGAAGGAGGACATCCACAACTACGTGACCCATGTGAGGAGTCTCTTTAAGAGAATCCCTCTAGGCGAGCGATCGACTAACAGATCAGTTTCGACTATATTCATCAGCGGAATTCGAGAGGAGTAGTTGTATAAGGCTTTGGCAGGCAATTCAAGCTTGCAGTGGGACGCGGTGGCTAGAGTGTTTGAGGAAGCCATCAGAGTCGATGATCAGCTGAAAGAGCGAAGCTCCAGGAGCTCAAATCTAGAGGAGACCAACTCGTGAAGCTCAGACAGAAAGTCAGCCTCTAGTGAGCGGTCAATCCCATCATCCCAAGATAAGGGGAAGGCCACCGAGACAGACCATGGCTTAGACAGACCATGGCTTGGCTGAGGTCAAGATGGAATTAGCCAAGTTGCAAGACATGTTGAGATGACCAACGCGCCCCCACGTCCAATGCGTGTACTGTGGCGAAAACCACTTGCTGGCCGAGTGTCAAGACCCTAGGTCAAGACCTTGTGCTAGCTACGGTAGGTTCGGCCATGATGTTGCACATTGTAGATTACCAAGAATACTTCCATACTCGCAACCCTACGGCCAGCCTTATCTAGCGAACAAGCCGCATCCATTTTTCGGAAGGGGAGCCCCATTAGCTCTTCCCACGCCTAACGATGTGAAACTAGCCGTCCCTAGAATGGACATAAACCCTACATGCATTCCTAGACCACCTAGTCCTTACGTGACCCACCCACCGAGCGATGCTCCAGTCTACTACGTGGAGGAGCTGAGGAGAGCTACATATACCCTTACGTCTCGCACGACGACGAGGGCAACGTGGTCCTCATGGATTATCGACCCGTGCCGGTGATGGTGTTAAGACGAGGACGAGGTAGAGGCCTAGGAGGGCAGCCGCAGGATCCAGTCACTTGTTGGACTTGTGGTCACGCCGGTCATGTCTCATCACGTTGCCCTGAAAGAGAGCAGCAAAACAGAGACAAGGCTGACCAAAGGTGCGCAGAGTGTGGAATCACCCATCTTTTCATAGATTGCCCAAAGCAAAATCCATCCTCTAGCTCAGCCAACTTGCCATCCGTCCCATTGGGGATGTTTGGTTTTGAAAACCCCGATGGGGAGGCCACACCTATTCCATTGCGGGTCATGACCCGAGCCCAAACGAAGCAAGCCGGCATCTCTCTGCCAGGACCTAGCAATCTTAACGCAGCCTCGATAGGGAAGAAAAGCCGTAGGCGGAAGAAGAAGAGATCGAAAGATAAAGTCGCCCTAAAAACTGAGAGTGCTACGACTCTGCCTGCGGGAAAGAAGGTTTTAGACACAGAGGCAAAGACTTCAGCCCCTAAGACGTCCGAAAAGGGAAGTGCTAAGGTAGGGGAATACCCGCATCCGAGGCGACAATTAGAGGCCATAGAAAAGGTGAAGGAATGGGTGAAGGAGGATCAAGAGCATCTCAAAGACGCTGAGCCCATCATAGAGGACGAGATCGATAATCTCTCCAGCGTAAGCATGCCAATATCACCGCCTCAACCTAAGTCGGCACAAGAAACTGCGCCACAAGCAGTGCCGCTAAGACCGAGCCTTGATGCGACAAAGCCGCAGGTCAGTCGCAGCCAGTGGCCCGGACAATCTGGGTTAGGGGAGGGACAAGTATCCAATGATCTCCTAACCACGTTAGTGACTACCCCTGTAACACTTAGCATGGGAGATCTGCTTAAGCAGCATCCTACCCTATGGCAAGATCTTAAGCAGTGGGTCGAAGGGTCACAAGAGCAGGTCATGGTAGACCCTCAAGACCATGATGCAGAAACGCAATTACCAAGTTTGACGCTGCACTCCGTGCCTAAATCCTTGCACATCAGTGCCTTTTGGGAAGGCTGAGATGCACGCAGTATTACCGGTCCTAGCTCTAGGTGACACAACAAGAAAGGGGATTGTAGACACGGGAGCTGGGGTTAGTGTGCTTAGCCATGCGGTGCTCCAGACTTGGGGAAACCTGCCTGTCGAAACTGCTAGGTTTAATGTCATGTTAGCAAACGGTATGACAGTGAAGCCATTCGGGGTACTTAAGAATTGGCCAGTGAGGATCGTAGGTGTATAGTTCTTTGTTGACTTTATAGTCATGAAGGGAATGGATTACGATATCCTATTAGGCCGACCCTGGATGCGCAATGCTGGAGTCATCGAAGATTGGGGTAACAACTTGATCTTCCTTGGCAATAGAACGGACACTGTAAGAATAGAGATGGACACTTGGAAGACCTCACCAGCCGACCTAGATGCCATCTTTGCTATGCTCAAGGGGAACACTCAGATCAAGAGGCCCTATGGGCCCTTGACCAAGTATATCCCATGTTCAAAGGATGAGCGGGATTGGATGCACGTTCTCGCTACAATTGACCTGCCATTGTGAGATCATGAGGCATACAAGCAAGCCATCAAAACGATCGGCAAGTCCAACGAAGCACTCTCTACACTAGTCTGCATGATGCCTGTCACCTTCCAAGTACCATCCAACAAATGGGAACTCCAGGGGATACTGGAATACCTAACGGACCAGCTAGCTGGGAATCCAGCTGCAAATTTCAAACCACTCCAGGATCTCTTAGAGGAATCCAAGTGGCAATGGACCAGGGTGCACGATTTAAACCTCATGTATAACTGGGCCCTAGTTCCTGACCAATGGCATGAGACATACCAAACCCTAGGAGATGACAAGAAGTTGGATGACAAAGATTCCAGCGATGAATACAAAGACTACCAATCCTTCAGTGATGAGAGCGAGGGTGAAGTAGATACCATAGAATACGACACTAAAGGACAAGAAATTGAGCAGATATGAGCAAATGCCAAGCCGCAGCAAAGGTAGACCCTTAGAGTAGAGCGAGGAGTCATGCGCATGGAATGTGATCGCGCTTGGTTGGAACACATAGGAGTCATAGACCTTGAGCAAGCAGGCCTAGCCCAGCCAGGAACGACATCAATACTTAGGACTGAATCACCATCTAAACTGCGGCCACTAGGGGAGACCACCTCTTTTAGCGAAGATGGAGGGTTTGACTCTGAATCGGAAGTTAGTTCAGATAGTGATCCAAAAATCCCTAGGCCACCCACGACCAGACGTACTAAGGGGGACCTACCCGTCCACCTGAGGCGCAGATGGTTAAGGCAGGAAAAGGCAAAGCAACTAGGGATACACGAACAGAATAACGAAAGCCGCAGGACCTCCCCAAACGCTTCACGAGATTCAAAAAAGGGGATAGGGTAGTAGTTCTGTTAGGTGCCAAACGTCAAGGGCAAATGAGCAAACCAATTGAGGGACCAGCCAAAGTCAAGGAGGTAGACTTAGCCTAGGAAGGGAAAACACCACAACTAGTGTTCATTGCCGACGACTTGACTGGTAAAGAAGAAACGAGTCTTGTCGCTCTCTTGCGAGAGTATATAGACGTGTTTGCTTGGTCCTTAGAAGAGCTACAGGATCCGAGTGTAGTGACTCACAACATACCCATGACGTCGGATGCAATGCCGGTCAAGTAGCGACCGTACCCTATGAATCCAAAACACGCTCATGCTGTCAAAGAGGAAATTGACAAGCTGATGAGAGCTGGATTCATTTACGAAATTGAGCACACGGACTGGGTATCACCCATAGTCATTGTGATGAAGAAGAATGGAAAAATCCAAGTGTGCGTCAATTACAAGAAGGTGAACGCTACTACGAAGAGAGACAACTATCCATTTCCGTACACCGAGCACATGCTTGAGAGGGTGGCAAGCAAGGAATCCTACAGTTTTCTGGATGGCTTCTCAGGGTACAACCAGGTGCAAGTGCATCCTACGGACATGCATAAGACCGCGTTTGCCATCGAGTGGGGCATCTTTGCATACATAGTCATGCCCTTCGGGTTGACCAATACCCCTACCACTTTCCAACGTCTCATGTGCACCATCTTTAAGGACATGCTTTGCAAGGAGTTAGAGGTCTTTGTCGACGACCTGTGTGTCCATTCGACCTGGATCGAACAGTTAGACAAACTCCGCGCAGTCTTTGAACGGTGTCGCTTATATCGTCTCTCCTTGAACCCCTTGAAGTGCCAGTTTTGGGTAAAGCACGGATGCATCTTAGAACACGTGGTGTCGAAGAATGGCATTGCCACTGACTTCTCGAAGGTAAGGGTTATTGTTCACCTTCCACTCCCAGTTAATTACAAGGGAGTTCAATGCTTCTTAGGCCATACAGGATACTATCGACAGTTTTTACTGAACTACGCGCTGATCGCCATACCATTGTACAAGCTGCTGATTACAGGCCAACTCTATAGACTGGGGCAAGACGGATTGCTGCGTAGATGTGTGTGTGAGCATGAGATGCACGATGTGCTCTCAGAGGCACACAACAGCATCACGGGAGGACACTTTAGTGGAGACACGACAGCATGGAAGATGCTGCAGTCTCAACTATGGTGGCCCACACTTTTCCGCGACTCCAAACAATTCGTCAAGCATTGTGACGAGTGCCAATGAACAAAAGTCCCAATTCGTAAAGATCAAATGGAGTTGACTCCAATTATTGCTCGCCAACCCTTCGAGAAATGGGGAATCGACTTCATAGGGCCCATCAGTCCTGCGGCGCAGTACTCACAAGCCACAGCATCATCCATAAAAGCCTCAACCATAGGGTTTGGAGGCGTCCTTACCGCCATAATCCAAGAAGCACTAGGGCAAGGACATGAAGGAGAAGATAAGAAGGGAGGCGAAGAAGGAAGTGACGAGTCACCGTCACAATCCCCACCTCACACAGAAGAGCAGCGTAGGTCTTCAGATGAAACGGAGATCGACGAAGACGAAGAGGGAGAGTCCCAGGGTAGCCCATAGAGGCACTAGAACAAAGAACAAAAGCCCTGCATGGAAAGAGGGAAGAGGAGTTCAAGAAAAAAGAAAAGGAAGATCTGGAGAGGGCTCAAAGGGAGTCGGTCAGGGATGAGGAGAGAAAAAAAAAGACTGAAGAAGAGTTGAGAAGAAAGGAAGAGGAAGAAATAGCGATGGCAACCCGTCGCTCCATTGAGGAGCAGCACAAAAAAGACGAGGAAGGCGCAAAGAGCCCACACCGAACAGAAGCACCTGGTTCCAGTACCAGTGTGCCAAAAATCACACCCCCGCCCCCAACAGAAGGAAAAGGCAAAGAACCGATGACGCCAACTCCCCCTCTCTTCGTACCTTCCATGCCAGCCACTCTCATCATGACAATGGCCACTGCCACCGCCACCCAAGGCTCCACTCCAAAAGTCGATGAGAGCAATATGGTCACTTGGCTGCAATTCCTGGTGGAAAGGGAGTTGGCAAGATAAGCGGGTGTGGCCACCCCAGCGTTAGGAGTAAAGAGGGTAGCCACGACTGATATGGAGCCAAGGCCAGAGCTTAAAAGACAGAAAATAGAAGCCGTTGTCACCACTGCCACTATGTCTCATCCCCCACCTCCAGCAGGCCAATATGATGAATACGCTAAGGAGCTGCTCTCGCAGCTAGAAAAGGCCAAGGAAGAAAAGAGAACAGCCATGGAGGAGCTGGCAACAACAGAACGAGAATCACGAGCCACTCTCCAGCTAGAGAAAACAAAGCAGATAGCAAAATACCAAAGGGAGATTGCTGTGCTAAAGGAAGTAGCCAGCAAAAATAAAGATGCAGAAGAATTAAAAGCCTTGAAGGAACGTGATGCTGCTTGGGAAGGAAGAAGAAAAATCTTAATGGATCACCTCAACGGAGAGAGGGAGACCAATGCTCACCTACGGCGCAAGAACGACCAGCTCTCTGCAGTCAACCTGGAGGCACAAAACCAGCTTGAGAATATCAAACAGGAGGTTACAGAGCTGGATCAGCTAAGAGGAGCAGGTGCGAAGGATGCAGGTGAAGCTGGACCAGCTTAATGCACAGATCGCCAATGAACACCAGGAGCAGTCCCGCCTACACCGCGAGCTCGAGAACCAGTAGCAACAACTCATGGCTATGACCCTCCATCAGGGGGAGAGCCCAGAAGATATGGAAAAGAGAGTGAAAGAATGGGCTGACCACAACGAGAGGAGAGTACAAGACCTGGCACGCCGGCTGGCCAAAGTAGAAGGAGATAGAGTGTTGGCTGAGAATCAAGAAGAGGCGGCCCAGCTCTCCATGATAGCCCAGCAGCACACCTTCCTCAACATGTTGCTCCATTCCTCCAAACCGGAAGAAAACAAAGCCAATGATCAGCTGCAGAAGAAGTTAGCCATCGCAGGCAGAGCCCTAACAGCAGGCCTACACATACTGCTACAATTAGGAGGCCTGCCATAGAGCTTGGAGAAGCAAAGAAGATATCTTCCACAAGTAGGCCTGACGGTGCAGGAAATCGACGAACTCCGCTTCACAGAAGAGAAGGCGCAAGAAGACGGGCAAGGAGAAGAGGGTGAACCAGAGTTTGATCTGGGACCTCAAGAGGAGGATTGCGTCCCACCACCCCCTCCTCCACAACAAGATGAAGTGCAACCCCCTGACACATCTGCTGAGAGGAAAGCAGCCCTGGCTAAGCGTAGGAGAGAAATGGTAGAGAAGGCAAGGAAAAAGCTGAATGTTAGACCTGTTCCAAGACAACCTACCCCTCTACCATCGCGCCTTGAGAATCTCTCCGCTGAATTCCATGTAGAGTTGATTATCTAGGAATAGTAGGAATGTGCCTGCGATCCCTTCGACTTGAGCTTTGAGCTTCCCGCTATACTAAACAAAGTAATGCCCATTAAACTTGTAAACGATGTAATCGCTATGGGTGCAAGGCTCAGGGACAAGTGGCTAGTGGAGTGAGAGGCCAACCCAACTGCTTGGGGAGTCGAGGACCGCGAATTTTGCCAGGATAAAGTCCTCTATATGCCTAGATTGGTGGAAGGCTATAATTGCCAACCCACCTGAAGAAGACACATTTTTTATGTCAACCTTGACGCTTGGATGGCGTTTTGTAACACCCTCCCTTCTGAGAGGAACGAACCCATTTTCATGCCATATCCTCGAAGGGTAGGAGTGGATTTTAATCCGTCCATCCACGGTAGGTTTGACTTCCCCATCATCTATAACGTCGATAGCACCTCCTATAAGGATGCCCTTGTATTTACCCTCCCTAATTTGTACAATTCTATAGATAGATTCCTTAGTGAGTTCACCTCCTATCCTCACCCCGCCTTCATAACAACTTGTAATTACCTCAGACTAATTAGAGTCCTAGTCCACCAAGAGCCTACCCCTCAAGAACGCCACCTCCCACCCCTTTTCTTCGACCCCAACGCCATAGAAAGCAGCACCATGACTCGCCTCATGATGCGGCTACTCTTTTGCCATCCTTCTGCGTTGCACTGCTTGAGGATATGAGCGACAGCAAATTCACACAGTGCAACCATCCCTTCCTTTCCACCACCACTCTCAAAACCCGCCTCAATCTCAAGGGATACTTGCTAAGTCGTAGATTCCTTAACAAGGCCCCCCGCCCTCCACAATCCCCTACCCGCCATTCGGATGACGAGGATTAAACTCCCGTCATGCCCTTGTATCACATGCATCTATGTATAAGCATCTTTATTTTTAATATTATTTTTTTAAAAAGCCACAAGGCAACAAAAGAAAAGGGTAAACTGGAAAGAAGAGACAACAGCAAAGCATAGCAAAGCCAAGCATAAGAGGGAGAGACCTTCGCAAGATCTGCTTGCAACTCCCCTTCGCCTCATCATGCACCACAGTCACTGCACCTAGGGTTCTCCCTAGCCCCTTCTCCACTTCACACTTAGGGCACATCAAGGGGAGGACTTTCAAACCTGTCACCCTAAGACTTGCACTGCATTTCCAATGACACACGAACTGGGTCCTCAAGTGTGGACATTACCAAGGGCTTGCCCAAGGTTAGACCCATCTCCCAGTTCCATTGCCACGGGCACCACGCACTACACGAAGCGGCAGACACACCCCTTAGGGAGTGCACATCTTTTCTTGCAGGTTATGTTCGAGTTTCAAGAACTGGCTCCTCAGCTGAAGAAGATCACCCACGGCATCCTTGAATGACCAAAATCTATTCCATATGCCGGATATGACACCATTGCTGCTGTTTCAGGAGCTTTTCTGCATTGGAGTGGACGGACCAACGTGCTTCATGCCGCCAACCATCTGCCTGTTGATGGCTACCATGATTGAACCAAATCAAGTAAAAGGAATACTTAGTAATAGACCTGCCATTGGCATAGATCTTGGAACCTCATCTTCCAAAGATGCATGCCCAACGCCTCAAGATCTACGGATTGCTTATTGATTCCACAAGCCTAAAGAATTTCAATGCAAGGTTGAAGATCTTCAACGAAGCACTGAAGACCTTCAACTCAAAGACAAAGATCTTCAAATCAAAGACACAGATTTTCAATGCGAAGACAAACCATATCATTGTTAAGGCAGCGTTCCGAGGGGGTTTCTCCAGGATAAATTCCTCCAATACCATCCTCCTAAGGGATTGCTTCTTGCTTCAAGCGTTTCTGATACTCAAGGAACAACCGGTTACATAATGGACGCCACAACTGTGTGAAAGATGTCAGCGTCTTCATGAAGCCTAAAGCACACCTGAAACTCTCCTGGTCATCGTCATTCAACTCCATCACCTCTCATTCACACAACCACCTTGGAAGCAGTGTCATCCACCTACCAGTTCCGCCTAGCAGCAGACCTAACTAGCCACTACTTCCCAACGCAGTGCCATGGGACTGGCACTTGGCTAGGAGGGGGATAATGTTACCGTGTTTCCCGCAGCACAGAGGAGCAGAAAATGGAAAAAAGGAAATAGCAAAAAATGTGCAAGATAAAAGTAAAAAAAGGCGCCTTGACCGATAACCAAACCCTGAAAAACTTAAATGTTCGGGGAGGACCCTCAGAAAGTCTCAGTGTGGCCCCGAGACAACAAAAGAGTACAAGGCGCACCATTAAAATGTGGAAGCGCTTCCGAATCCTTGTAAAAGAGTGCCAGCCTCGCTCTTGTGCAAAGTGCACGCATTAGTTGGGAATATGATAAATTAGAATGGTGGGAAATGGAAAAAAGGGCCTAGGCTATGGCCGGCCATGTAAAAAAGGGAAAAGGGGATGACCGCCCAAAAAGGATTTAGGGCTTTTTATATAAAGTTGAAAAGTGAATGAGAAGCTCATTCTTTGGTGTGTGGCAAAAGGAGTCTTCTTCCTCCTCTCTTCTTCTCTCCTTCTTGCTTGTGTGTGCTCTTGAGAGAGGGAGTGTGAGAGTGTGAGGGAGTGAGTGTGTGTGGGAGTGAGGGATCAAGAGGGTGAAGGTCTTCACCATCTCCCCTTCTCTTATTCTCTTCTCTTCTCTTCTCTTCTCTTCTCTTGCGCGCACGGCTATGGAGGATGGAGCTTGGAGATGGAGGAGGATTGAGGATGCTTGAGCTAGCATCAAGAATCGTGGAGCTACCGGAGTGCAAGAGAGAGGAGGGTACTCGATCAAGCATCAAGGTAAGCTCACTGCACTCGTAGGATCGATGGCGCATCGGCTAGGTGAGAGATAGACATTAGAGCTTGCTTGGAACACTTGAAACGATAAGTGGTCCGTGGGTCTTGGCGGTTGAGTGAAAGCTCCCACACTTGCAATTGAGCTGCCCTCATCTCTCTCTCGGAAAGATATCGTGTAGTTGGGTGGAGGACCAAAAAGGCTTTCCGAGAAGCGCTCAAAATCCTGGTCAAAGATGTCATACTATGGCACTACATCTTTAATTTACTTTTGGATGCTCAAAATGGCAAAGATGTCATCGACGGTTGTGTCATCATATCGAGCTACCTCATCCACATATAGTGGTGCATCTTGTACATCAAAATCTATAAAATCATCCGGTACATCACACACCATGATACAATATAGTTTTTCTTCTCTTATCTCCAAAATCTCCAACACATCCTGCATGAATAGGTATTCAACCCCCTTGATGGTGACAGCATGGAGAGAAGCAAGGGTGGCTCATTGCTCCAGCATCTCAGAGTAGGGCAGGGAGGTGGGTGTACAATAGCTAAGCTTTGTGCTTCTTCCTCACTTCGCCTACAACAAACAATTTCTATCATTGAAGATGCTATGCATGCTACATAGGTACAAAATATTGAGTTACAGTCTAAAATTATGGAGTTGGAGAAGGAGAATAGAAACTTAAAGAGGAAGCTCATAAAAACTTTGGAGATTTGGTCCACTTTAAAAACCAAAGAAGCATGTTAACACATTCGATTAGTTAAACCAATTACCAATTAACCAAAGGAAGTGGAGAATATCATAGACTGCTCAATGTACTACAATGAGAAATATGTTTCCTCATGCAAAGAATGACATGATTGCTAAAGTCCTTAGCAAGGATATGGTCAAAAATGCATTGGAAAATCGTAAATTCAGGGATATTGTGGATGGTGTTGCAAGTGAACATCTTAGGGATGTAAGAAACTTGTTTATTGTTACAGATGCTTAGAGATTATGTGACAAGGTGGGATTGAATTCTGAGTCATATAGTATGCTCTATCAACAATTGGATACATATTTTAAGCAGGTCTTCAAAACTAAGTGAGTAGTGCCTTTGCCAAAACCATTTAATGTGAAGAAGGCTTGAAAAAAACTAAATGAGAAATTTTTAGAATTGATTGGTGAGCCTTCACATCTGGAGCACATACACATACTGAAGTATGGTTCCAAAGAAGTTACCTTTGTATTGAATGCATCCAACAACTTTGTATTGGATATATGTAGGGGGCAAGTGGCTATGGTCAAGTTCTACAATATGTCTTTGGAAAAATGTAGAGGCAAGCTTAAGTTTGTCCTCAAACTTGACGAGAGTGAGATTATCAAGGGGCAAAAACTTTAAAATGTGAGTATAACACTTATGAATCGAGCATTGGATCCTGACATCAATGAAAACCATCCTTTATACTTTAGTGTGCAACCAAAGAATGAAATATGGTAGCTTGCAACATTTGAAGTACCAAAAGAGGATCATGAAGTACTTAAAGTTTTTTTAAACCTCACTAGTATACCCAGTGTTATTCAACAACATCAAGTTGAATGGCATCTTACAGGTGATTTAAAAATAATGAAGTGTATGTTTAGTCTATCGAACGCAACAAATGCAAAATTTCCATACATATATGTATGCAAACTAGGAAGGGAAAGATGTAAAGAAAGAATGGCTTGTCAAGACAACATGACAACAAGGTGCTCCAAAACATGATCAAAAAGTCATGAAAAATGGAGTGCTAGTCCCAATGGATCCAAACTGGCACCCTATTTTGAAAATACAATTGACAAAGGTTCACTTTTGCACATTGCATTGTTTGGTTAGAATAATTGAGAAGCTAGTATATGAATATGTATGCTTTGCATACAAGATGCAGCTTGTGTCAGAAGCTAATGCCACATGCAAGAAGGTAGAATAAGATCACTCTAAAGTTGGATTGCACGGGGGCCAAGTAGAAATAAAAAAGGATAAGAGTGGAAATATCCCTTGCAAACCATGCTTTGGTGGACCCAAGGCTAGGAAGTTTGCATCTTCACATCGAGATGAGGAAGGCAATATACTTGTGAAACAACCAGAGAAGTATGAAGCATGGAACAAGTTGCACATTGTTGTTCCAAATTGGAGCAATGGGGGAAAAATGAGGATTGAAAAGGAAAAAGTGTGGATACACCTAGATAGATTAGCAGCTCTCTTACAAAAGTTGAGGTTTACACCTAGATGCCAATACATTTAAAGATATAGTTGCTAAATTTCATAACTCTATGGTGGAGTCATGGACTTCAAAAAACATAACACACTACAAGGTCAGTATTGTCACTATTACAAAAATGCATCATCATTGCAAATTAGTTTATGTTTCTAATCTCTCTTTCTTATGCATCATATACTTGAGGCACATGGTCCATACTTTGCAGATCAAGGGCGTTTAGTAGTAAAGTCAACTCAAGGCATGAAACGATCTCATTGGCAAGCTCATTGTGCTTTTGAAAAGGCAACTAATCATGGAGGTGGCATCAATGATTCCAATTCTACGAGGCAATTATTACAATAGTGGTATAGAAGATTACAGATATGATAGGAGGAAAAAAAGAAGAAGTTCAAAACCTCTCAAGCAGAATCTATAAGTAGGGCAATATATGAAGTGAGGAAAGCAAGATATGAAAACAACATAGCTAGACAACACCATGCAAAATGGTTGGCAACCCAAGAGAGATATGACAAGAAATGGAGGCCTAGATAAATAGTAAAATTTTGATGCATTTAGAGTCAAAGAGAGAGTACAAGTACTAAGGATATGACTCATCAATACTCCTATCTTAAACATGAGATGTCTTTAACACTCTTATCTTAAGCTTTATATAGTTTGTTTATTTGAATTTGGCTAAAAGAGCATTTTGTAAATTTTGTTTTAAATTTCAAATGTTCAAACTATGTTTTTCAAAGTTTTGATATCGATTGCTCTATCTTTTGGGTCTATTAATCTTAAACCACACTTCTTGGGAGAAGGGACAATATAACAATGCCTATCTTAGAGAGTGAAGTTTAAGGCTATCTCTACTTGAGTCCTTTATTTGACTATAGATACGAGATACTGTTAGAACTTTCAAAAAATTGAATTTAAATTATGAAAAGTTGATTTTGAAATCCTAAGACAAAGATTTGAAAATTCCAAACCTTGGAAGATTCACTAGCCTAAAGAGAGAGGGGCATGAGAGGGGGTGGCAGGAGACAAGGAGAGGGAGAGATGGGGTGGAGAGAGAGAGAGAGAGAGAGAGAGAGAGAGAGAGAGAGAGAGAAGTTTATTTATGCTATAGTAAGTTTGAAAGTTCATTTATACTACAGTAAGTTTAAAAGTTTTGTATTTAAGTCAAGTCTCTCCTTTCATTTTTTCCCATTACTCTTCACTGTACCCTCCACTTTTCTATCCTACGTCATCACAACCATGGCAAGTTCCAAGCTTCCTATTCAGAAGGTGCATGCAAGAGAAAGAGCTCAACACTCTCTTGAATCTAGTGAGCATATTGTGAGTGATAATAGCCCCCTTGTGGCTGACAACGATGGCCCTAATATAGCTTCTAATAATGGTGGTTCTACTATGACCAATAATAGTGGCCCTAGTGTGGTCAATAATGATGGCTTGCCTATTGAGAATAATGGTCCACCATTGTCCAAAAATGGTGGTTCACGTGCTCGAGTTGCTCCAGCTCCCACTACTACTCCAATTGGTATTACATGTCCTCCAACACATAAGAAGCGAAGATAGAGATCATGCACAACTGCTCTACGTGAAATAAGGAAATACTAGAAGATTGCCAACTTAATTATTCCTAAGGCACCATTCTCTAGGTTGGTGTAAGAAATACTACAAGATATGCAATCAAGGCATTATCACAAGTTGTTTTCAAAGAACCATGCAAGGAATGTGGGGCGATGGTCAAGCCAAGCCTTGCTTGCTCTCCAAAAGGCAGTTGAAAGCTACTTGATTGTGTTGAAAAGATGCAGGAGCATGGCAATGACTATGGTGGATGGAAGAGGAAGATTAAGCTCATGATGACATAGATAAGACTTGACCTGTTACACAATTGAATTAGGTTCCAAGATTGAAACTTGGACTCATAAACACAATCTTGTGTATAAGATTGACAATGACCAAGACACTAATTAATTGAAATGGTAGAGCATCATGATATTGC
Source organism: Lygodium microphyllum (assembly GCF_053477565.2). Lineage (NCBI taxonomy): Eukaryota > Viridiplantae > Streptophyta > Polypodiopsida > Schizaeales > Lygodiaceae > Lygodium > Lygodium microphyllum. Next base: position 88,430,113 of record NC_141148.1, on the reverse strand, counting down.
ATTCATCATATACATGAAAAAGTGGTAGTCAAGTACAATGCTTTATAGTTGCTAGATGGGTAGCAGTTTCCCTCTCTGTGCATATGGGATTTAGTCTGCCTGCATGTCCTAAGCCAAGAACTGCCTCATACAAAGAGGCTACAGTAGGTGTGATTGCAAATATCTCAACACCCCTCCTCAATCACAACCAAAAATTACAAAGTATGTAGAGGCTCTAGTGAAAGCAACACTTGCAAAGTGTGGGCACACCAAAAACATGACAAAACACTAGAGGTTATTATGAAAAAGGCTAAGTGTGGGTACCACAAACGTGATGGACATCTAGAGGTTGTAACAGGGGCCTCACAAAGTGTACAGAGGCTGTAGTACAAGGCTACATGAGGAGTTTACAAGCTTATGTCAAAAGCATTAGGGCTAGGCATTAAAAGGCTAAAAAAGTCTGGTAAAAATTGGGTCAAGGACCGGTAGGCCCTTGCGATTTTCAGTATTTCTTTTCGCATGGATCTTCAATTTATTATAGGTCTTCTTGTCAGTGTAGTCTAGCTTGCTCTTTTTAATTTTGTACTCGTTCTTCACTTTGCTTGGTAGCTTCAGTGTCCACCACTTTGATCTTTTGGTCCTCTTCTTCTAGGTCCTCACAGTCTGCTTCTTCATTGCCTTTGCTTGCAACCATGTCCAGCCGGATCTAGATCATGGCAATGGCTATGGTGGATTGAAGAGGAAGATTAAGCTCATGATGACATAGATAAGATTTGACCTATTACAAAAGTGAATTAGGTTCCAAGATTGAGACTTGGACTCATATACACAATCTTGTGTATAAGATTGACAATGACAATGACACTAACTGAAATGCTAAAGCATCATGATATTGCATTCATCATATATATGAAAAAGTGGTAGTCAAGTACAATGCTTTATCGTTGTTGGATGGATAGTAGTTTCCCTCTCTGAGCATATGGGATTCAGTCTGCTTGCATGTCCTAAGCCTAGAACTGCCTCATACAAAGAAGATACAGTAGGTGTGATTGAAAATATCTCAACACCCCTCCTCAATCACAACCAGAAATTACAAAGTGTGTAGAGGCTTTAGTGAAAGTAACACTTGCAAAGTGTGGGCACACCAAAAACATGGCAAAATACTAGAGGCAGTTACAAAAAAGACTAAGTGTGGGTACCACAAACATGATGGACATCCAGAGGTTGTAACATGGGCCTCACAAAGTGTACAAAGGTTGTACTACAAGGCTACATGAGGAGTTTACAAGCTTATGTCAAAAGTGTTAGGGCTAGGCATTACAAGGCTAAAAAGGTCTAGTAAAAATTGGGTCAAGGACCGGCAGGCCCTTGCAGTTTTCAGTATTTCTTTTCGCATAGATCTTCAATTTATTATAGGTCTTCTTGTCAGTGCAGCCCAGCTTTCTCTTTTAGATGTTGTAGTTTTTCTTCACATTGCTTGCAACTTCAGTGTCCGCCACTTTGATATTTTGGTCCTCTTCTTCTAGGTCCTTGCAGTCTGCATCTTCATTGACTTTGCTTGCAACAATTGCATTAGTCTTCATGTCCAACGGGATCTAGAGCACGGCAGTGGCTATGGTGGATCGAAGAGGAAGATTAAGATCATGATGACATAGATAAAACTTGACCTATTACACAAGTGAATTAGGTTCCAAGTTTGACACTTGGACTCATAAACACAATCTTGTGTATAAGACTGACAATGACCAAGACACTAACTGAAATGGTAAAGCATCATGATATTTCATTCATCATATATATGAAAAAGTGGTAGTCAAGTACAATGCTTTATAGTTGCTGGATGGGTAGTAGTTTCCCTCTCTGTGCATATGGGACTCAATCTGCCTACATGTCCTAAGCCCATAACTTCCTCATAAAAGGCTATAGTAGGTGTGATTGCAAATATCTCAACACCCCTCCTTAATCACAACCAGAAAGTAGAAAGTGTGTAGAGGCTTTAGTAAAAGCAACACCAGCAAAGTGTGGGCACACACAAAAAACATGGCAAAACACTAGAGGCTATTATAAAAAAGGTTAAGTGTGGGTACCACAAACATGATGGACATCCAAAGGTTGTAAGCATTAAGGTTAGGCATTACAAGGCTAAAAACTCTAGTAAAAATTGGGTCAAGGACTGGTAGGCCATTGCAGTTTTCAATCTTTCTTTTCGCATAGATCTTCAATTTATTATAGGTCTTCTTGTCAATGTATCTAGCTTGCTCTTTTTTATCTTGTCCTAGTTCTTCACTTTGCTTGCAACTTCAGTGTCCACCACTTTGATATTTTGGTCCTCTTCTTCTAGGTCCTCCCGATCTACTTCTTCATTGACTTTCCTTGCAACAGTTGCATTAGTCTTCATGTCCATGTCCCCCTCAAGCAAAGGTATCATATTTGAGGCAGCAGAAATGACTTCAATCTCTTGCACTATCCCCAAGATAGGAGGCATTTATTCAAATAGTGATAGCACTTGAATGCTCACAACTCAATCATTCCCTACAGGTAAGACAAGCACATCTTCTATGTGCTCGAAATGAGCAACAAGAGTAATATTACTCTTCATTGGAAGTAGCCATATAAGTTTTTTCTTATTTGACATTCCCATGATAGGATATCAGCTCCAACTGACTAGCAAGGAGTTGATCTTGAATGTGCTAAAGAGCACAAGTGCCAAGAAGCACTAACTCAGTATCAAGAGATACTATCTTGATGAGCTTGGTTTTGATGCTGGTTCATCTTGCTTGATGGTTTTATGTGAACCCTTCAATGCTTGAGTCCCCTCCTTTGCTGGTAAAATCTTGTTGGTAACTCAGTTCAGAGAGAGAGAGAGAGAGAGAGAGAGAGAGGCAAGATCTCCAATGAGAAGAGTGGGAAGAGTGAGGTTGAAATTGAGCTTGAGATCTTGAAATCTTCAAAAATCATCAAAGACTTGTCGTCATTGTTGATTAATTAGTGGCATTGAGTAGATGAGAGCCGCAGGGGGTCCCTTGAGCCTTCCAACTAGCAAAGATAAGCAAATGAAGTGACAAATGGAGCTTAGTCAACTTTGGCTATGGTGGAAGGATTAGGGTTTCTGAGAGGCGGCTATTCTTTTGCTCTATGAGATCATTAGGAAGGGAATTATCACAAGCCCTTGTAGTTGATAGAAGCCTACTATGTGGGCTATCATTGCCCTATGGAGATGGCTGGAATCGTGCCCTATGGGAGACATAGCAGTAGCACGAATGAAACAGGCGTAGTTTGGAATAGCGACCTACAAAATCGACAATGCTGGGCCTATGGAGCACTAATCTTGTGGTTTGTTGTGTTGACCCGGTGCCTTGAGTTGGGAAGTAAGTTCATAGAAGGACTCTTAGAGAGATATGCTTTGTATGTAGAGATCTAGCTCCTCCAAGTTAGGTAGGTGATGCTATCCACAGACACAAGTATGACAATGACTCTGGAAAGAGGCAATGCTAAAGCTATAATTGCCAAATGTCAATGAATGAGGTGCCAAGGAAGAGCTCTAGAAGCAGAGAAATACTTCCCTAGAAGGAAGTTCAGAGAGATTTGACCTGTGGAAAGAGATATGAAACCTTCAGGCTAATAGGATGTTGCTAGCTATGGTTGCCATGGAAGCTTCATTGAAGGTAGGAATGCAAAAGAAGTTTGGAGATGGGGTTTAGCACTCAAATTGAGCTGAGTTGAGAGCGAAATGGAGCTAACACATGCTAAGACATGCTCAACTGTGTTTTGATACCATGTTAAAAAGAGGCAGGATCTAGAGCATGGCAGTGGCTATGGTGGATCGAAGAGGAAGATTAAGCTCATGATGACATAGATAAGACTTGACCTGTTACACAAGTGAATTAGGTTCCAAGATTGAGACTTGGACTCATAAACACAATCTTGTGTATAAGACTGACAATGACCAAGACACTAACTGAAATGGTAAATCATCATGATATTGCATTCATCATATATATGAAAAAGTGGTAGTCAAGTACGATGCTTTATAGTTGCTGGATGGGTAGCAATTTCCCTCTTTGTGCATATGGGATTTAGTTTGCCTACATGTCCTAAGCCCATAACTGCCTCATACAAAGAGGCTACAGTAGGTGTGATTGCAAATACCTCAACATATTGATCTCACGAGTGATGGTCAACTTCTAGCCATTCATGCCCAACGTATCACTATTAAGCCCATATATTTGATTCTTGTTTGTAGGATTTGCAACAACAAGGATGCATTTAATCTTAATGTCAACAACATGCTTTGAGAAGCTACCTTGTAAATGGATCTATGTTTAGCTCAGGTCTGGTTGTAGATTTATGGAGCTTAGTTTCTAGTTATCCTTCTAGTAGACCTTCACATATTTAATCGTAGTGACCTTCAAAATAGAGCTAAATTTTGCCTAGCTCTAGTTGTACTTGGGGCGATGTACTATCTACAATGTATTTTGTGGTTTCATAATGATATATTCGATATGTGATATTCTATTTTTTCCATGACTTGAATTGTGTGAATTTTTAAGTTTCCAATTTTGCAAGTAGTTTCGTTGAGGATAAATTTTATGTGCAATCACGCACATGTCAATGAATAGTTGTACCTCGGGGAAGTTACTATATACATATATATATATATATACACACACACACACACACACACACACACACACATATATATATATATATATCCTTTACATCATGTGCATTCAAGGCCTATTTAAAAATATCCTTATCTAAGAATTTTTTCTAAATAAAACATAACCCTTTTCTATTCAATCTATAAATAACCCCTTTATATTATACCCTTTTGTATATAAAAAATGTATAAAGATGGTATTTTAAAAATACCTTATTTTGAA